>NC_086101.1:106881028-107051815 GCF_963921235.1 Mobula hypostoma | reverse complement strand
TGGGGTCTGACTGGATAGGTGGTGTGGGATGTTCATTGTGGGTGTGTGTGTGTGTTCGGGTGTGACTGGGTTAGCGTTGTGGGATGTTCGTTGTGGGTGTGTGTGTTGGGGTGTGACTGGGTTAGCGGTGGGGGATGTTCGTTGTGGGTGTGTGTGTTGGGGTGTGACTGGCTAGGTGGTGAGGGATGTTCGTTGTGGGTGTGTGTGTGTTGGGGTGTGACTGGTTTAGCGGTGTGGGATGTTCGTTGTGGGTGTATGTGTGTTGGGGTGTGACTGGGTAGGTGGGCTGGGATGTTCGTTGTGGGTGTGTGTGTTGGGGTGTGACTGGGTTAGCGAAGGGGATGTTCATTGTGGGTGTGTGTGAGATGCGGGTGTGACTGGGTTAGCAGTGTGGGATGTTCGTTGTGGGTATCTGTGTGTTGGGGTGTGACTGGTTTAGCGGTGTGGGATGTTCGTTGTGGGTGTGTGTGTTGGGGTGTGACTGGGTAGGTGGTGTGGGATGTTCGTTGTGGGTGTGTGTGTGTTGGGGTGTGACTGGGTAGGTGGTGTGGGATGTTCGTTGTGGGTGTGTGTGTGTGTTCGGGTGTGACTGGGTTAGCGGTGTGGGATGTTCGTTCTGGGTGTGTTTTTGGTGTGTGACTTGGTTAGCGGTGGGGGATGTTCGTTCTGGGTGTGTTTGCTGGGATGTGACCGGGTTAGCAGTGGGGGATGTCCGTTCTGGGTGTGTGTGTGATGGGGGTGTGACTGGGTAAGTGCTCTGGAATTTTCGTTGTGGGTCTGTGTGTGTTGGGGGTGTGACTGTGTTAGCGGAGGGTGATGTCCATTGTGGGCGTGTGTGTGTTGGGGTGTGACTGGGTTAGCGTTGTGGGATGTTAATTTTGGGTGTGTGTGTTGGGGTGTGACCGGGTTAGCAGTGGGGGATGTTTGTTGTGGGTGTGTGTGTGCTGGGGTGGGACTGGGTAAGTGGTAGGGGATGTTCGTTGTGGGTGTGTTTGTTGGGATATGACTGGGTTAGTGGTGGTGGATGTTCGATGTAGGTTTGTGTGTGTTGGGGTGTGACTGGGTTATCGGTGTGGGATGTTCGTTGTGCGTGTGTGTGTTGGGGTGTGACTGGGTTATCGGTGGGGGATGTTCGTTGTGGGTGTGTGTGAGTTGGGGTGTGACTGGGTAAGTGGTGGGGGATGTTCGTTGTGGGTGAGTGTGTGATGGGGGTGTTACCAGTTTAGCGGTGTGGGATGTTCATTGTGTGTGTGTTGGGGTGTGACTGGGTAGGTGGTGTGGGATGTTCGTTGTGGGTGTGTGTGTGTTGGGGTGTGACTGGGTAGGTGGTGTGGGATGTTCGTTGTGGGTGTGTGTGTGTGTTGGGGTGTGACTGGGTTAGCGGTGTGGGATGTTCGTTCTGGGTGTGTGTGTTGGGGTGTGACTGGGTTAGCGGTGTGGGATGTTCGTTGTGCGTGTGTGTGTGGGGGTGTGACTGGGTTAGCGGTGGGGGATGTTCGTTGTGGGTGTGTGTGTTGGGGTGTGACTAGGTTAGCGGTGGGGGATGTTCGTTGTGGTTGTGTGTGTGTTGGGGTGTGACTGGGTGAGCGGTGTGGGATGTTAGTTGTGGGTTGTGTGTGTGTTGGGTTGTGACTGGGTTAGTGGTGTGGGATGTTAATTTTGGGTGTGTGTGTGGTGGGGTGTGACTGTGTGACAGAGGTGTGGGATGTTAATTTTGGGTGTGTGTCTGTGGGGGTGTGACTGGGTTAGCGGTGGGGGATGTTCGTTGTGGGTGCGTGTGTGTTGGGGTCTGACTGGATAGGTGGTGTGGGATGTTCATTGTGGGTGTGTGTGTGTGTTCGGGTGTGACTGGGTTAGCGTTGTGGGATGTTCGTTGTGGTGTGTGTGTGTTGGGGTGTGACTGGGTTAGCGGTGGGGGATGTTCGTTGTGGGTGTGTGTGTTGGGGTGTGACTGGCTAGGTGGTGAGGGATGTTCGTTGTGGGTGTGTGTGTGTTGGGGTGTGACTGGGTTAGCGGTGTGGGATGTTCGTTGTGGGTGTGTGTGTGTCGGGGTGTGACTGGGTTAGTGGTGTGGGATGTTCGTTGTGGGTGTGTGTGTTGGCGTGTGACTGGGTTAGCGAAGGGGATGTTCGTTGTGGGTGTGTGTGAGATGCGGGTGTGACTGGGTTAGTGCTGGGGGATGTTCGTTGTGGGTGTGTGTGTGTTGGGGTGTGACTGGGTTAGCGGTGTGGGATGTTCTTTGTGCGTGTGTGTGTGGGGGTGTGACTGGGTTAGCGGTGTGGGATGTTAGTTGTGCGTGTGTGTGTGTTGGGGTGTGACTGGGTTAGAGGTGTGGGATGTTAATTTTGGGTGTGTGTGTGTTGGGGTGTGACTGGGTAGGTGGTGTGGGATGTTCGTTGTGGGTGTATATGTGGTGGGGTGTGACTGAGTGACAATGGTGTGGGATGTTCGTTGTGGGTGTGTGTCTGTGTTGGGGTGTGACTGGGTTAGCGGTCTGGGATGTTAATTTTGGGTGTGTGTGTGTTGGGGGTGTGACTGGGTTAGCGGAGGGGGATGTTCATTGTGGGTGTGTGTGTGTGTTGGGGTGTGACTGGGTTAGCGGTGTGGGATGTTAATTTTGGGTGTGTGTGTTGGGGTGTGACCGGGTTAGCAGTGGGGGATGTTTGTTGTGGGTGTGTGTGTGCTGGGGTGGGACTGGGTAAGTGGTAGGGGATGTTCGTTGTGGCTGAGTGTGTGATGCGGGTGTGACTGGGTTAGCAGTGTGGGATGTTCGTTGTGGGTATATGTGTGTTGGGGTGTGACCAGTTTAGCGGTGTGGGATGTTCGTTGTGTGTGTGTTGGGGTGTGACTGGGTAGGTGGTGTGGGTTGTTCGTTGTGGGTGTGTGTGTGATGGGGTCTGACTGGATAGGTGGTGTGGGATGTTCGTTGTGGGTGTGTGTGTGTGTTCGGGTGTGACTGGGTTAGCGGTGTGGGATGTTCGTTCTGGGTGTGTTTGTAGGTGTGTGACTGGGTTAGCTCTGGGGGATGTTCGTTCTGGGTGTGTGTGTGATGGGGGTGTGACTGTGTGACAGTCGTGTGGGATGTTCATTGTGGATGTGTGTGTGATGGGGGTGTGACTGGGTTTAGCGGTCTGGGATGTTCGTTGTGGGTGTGTGTGTGTTGGGGTGTGACTGGGTTAGCGGTGTGGGATGTTCGTTGTGGGTGTGTGTGTGTTGGGGTGTGACTGGGTTAGCGGTGGGGGATGTTCGTTGTGGGTGTGTGTGTGTTCGGGTGTGACTGGGTTAGCGGTGGGGGATGTTCGTTGTGGGTGTGTGTGTTGGGGTGTGACTGGCTAGGTGGTGAGGGATGTTCGTTGTGGGTGTGTGTGTGTTGGGGTGTGACTGGGTTAGCGGTGTGGGATGTTCGTTGTGGGTGTGTGTGTGTCGGGGTGTAACTGGGTTAGCGTTGTGGGATGTTCGTTGTGGGTGTGTGTGTGTTGGGGTGTGACTGGGTTAGCTGTGTGGGATGTTCGTTGTGGGTGTATGTGTGTTGGGGTGTGACTGGGTAGGTGGGCTGGGATGTTCGTTGTGGGTGTGTGTGTGTTGGGGTATGACTGGGTTAGCGGTGGGGGATGTTTGTTGTGGGTGTCTGTGTGTTGGGGTGTGACCAGTTTAGCGGTGGGGGATGTTCGTTGTGGGTGGGTGTGTGTGGGGGTCTGACTGGGTTAGCGGTGGGGGATGTTCGTTGTGGGTGTGTGTGTTGGGGTGTGACTGGGTAGGTGGTGTGGGATGTTCGTTGTGGGTGTATATGTGGTGGGGTGTGACTGAGTGACAGTGGTGTGGGATGTTCGTTGTGGGTGTGTGTCTGTGTTGGGGTGTGACTGGGTTAGCGGTGTGGGATGTTAATTTTGGGTGTGTGTGTTGGGGTGTGACCGGGTTAGCAGTGGGGGATGTTCGTTGTGGGTATCTGTGTGTTGGGGCGTGACCGGTTTAGCGGCGTGGGATGTTCGTTGTGTGTGTGTTGCGGTGTGACTGGGTAGGTGGTGTGGGGCTGTTCGTTGTGGGTGTGTGTGTGTGTTTGGGTGTGACTGGGTTAGCGGTGTGGGATGTTCGTTCTGGGTGTGTTTATTGGTGTGTGACTGGGTTAGCGGTGGGGGATGTTCGTTCTGGGTGTGTGTGTGTTGGGGTGTGACTGGGTTAGCGGTCTGGGATGTTCGTTGTGGGTGTGTGTAGTTGGGGTGTGACTGGGTTAGCGGTGCGGGATGTTCGTTGTTGGCGTGTGTATGTGGGTGCGTGACTGGGTTAGTGGTGGGGGTTGTTAGTTGTGTATGTGTGTGGTGGGTGTGTGTGGGGGGGTGTGATTGGGTTCGCGGTGGGGATTGTTAGTTGTGGGTGTGTGTGTGTGTTGGGGTGTGACTATGTGACAGAGGTGTGGGATGTTAATTTTGGGTGTGTGTGTGCTGGGGGTGTGACTGGGTTAGCGGTGTGGGATGTTAACTTTGCGTGTGTGTGTGTGTTGGGTGTGACTGGGTAGCTGGTATGGGATGTTCGTTGTAGGTGTGTGTGTGGTGGGGAGTGACTGTGTGACAGCGGTGTGGAATGTTAATTTTCGGTGTGTGTCCTGTGGGGGTGTGACTGGGTTAGCGGTGGGGGATGTTCGTTGTGGGTGTGTGTGTGTGGGGGTGTGACTGGGTTAGCGGTGTGTGATGTTGGTTGTGGGTGTGTGTGTTGGGGTGTGACTGGGTAGGTGGTGTGGGATATTCGTTGTGGGTGTGTGTGTGATGGGGGTGTGACTGGGTTAGCGGTGTGGGATGTTCGTTGTGGGTATCTGTGTGTTGGGGTGTGACCAGTTTAGCGGTGTGGGATGTTCGTTGTGTGTGTGTTGGGGTATGACTGGGTAGGTGGTGTGGGTTATTCGTTGTGGGTGTGTGTGTGATGGGGTCTGACTGGGTAGGTGGTGTGGGGATGTTCGTTCTGGGTGTGTGTGTGTTGGGGTTGACTGGGTTAGCGGTGTGCGATGTTCGTTCTGCGAGTGTTTGTTGGTGTGCGACTGGGTAAGCGGTGGGGGATGTTCGTTGTGGGTGTGTGTATGTTGGGGTGTGACTTGGTTAGCGGTAGGGGATGTTCGTTGTGGGTGTGTGTGAGATGCGGGTGTGACTGGGTTAGTGGTGGGGGATGTTCATTGTGGGTTTGTGTGTGTTGGGGTGTGACTGGTTTAGCGGTGTGGGATGTTAATTTTGGGTGTGTGTGTGTTGGGGTGTGACTGGGTAGGTGGTGTGGGATGTTCGTTGTGGGTGTATATGTAGTGGGGTGTGACTGACAGCGGTGTGGGATGTTCATTGTGGGTGTGTGTCTGTGTTGGGGTGTGACTGGGTTAGCGGTCTGGGATGTTAATTTTGGGTGTGTGTGTTGGGGTGTGACCGGGTTAGCAGTGGGGAATGTTTGTTGTGGGTGTGTGTGTGCTGGGTTGGGACTGGGTAAGTGGTAGGGGATGTTCGTTGTGGGTGAGTGTGAGATGGCGGTGTGACTGGGTTAGCGATGTGGGATGTTCGTTGTTGGTATCTGTGTGTTGGGGTGTGACCAGTTTAGCGGTGTGGGATGTTCGTTGTGTGTGTGTTGGGATATGACTGGGTACCTGGTGTGGGGATGTTCGTTGTGGGTGTGTGTGTGATGGGGTCTGACTGGGTAGGTGGTGTGGGATGTTCGTTGTGGGTGTTTGTGTGTGTTCGGGTGTGACTGGGTTAGCGGTGTGGGATGTTCATTCTAGGTGTGTTTGTTGGTGTGTGACTGGGTTAGCGGTGGGGGATGTTCGTTCTGGGTGGGTGTGTGTGTGTTGGAGTGTGACTGGGTTAGTAGTGGGGGATGTCCGTTCTGGGTGCGTGTGTGATGGGGGTGTGACTGTGTGACAGTCGTGTGGGATGTTCGTTGTGGGTGTGTGTGTGTTGGGGGTGTGACTGGGTTAGCGGTGTGGGATGTTAATTTTGGGTGTGTGTGTTGGAGTGCGACCGGGTAAGCAGTGGGGGATGTTTGTTGTGGGTGTGTGTGTGCTGGGGTGGGACTGGGTAAGTGGTAGAAGATGTTCGTTGTGGGTGAGTGTTTGATGCGGGTGTGACTGGGTTAGGAGTGTGGGATGTTTGTTGTGGGTGTGTGTGTGCTGGGCTGGGACTGGGTAGGTGGTGTGGGATGTTCATTGTGGGTGTATATGTAGTGGGGTGTGACTGACAGCGGTGTGGGATGTTCATTGTGGGTGTGTGTCTGTGTTGGGTGTGACTGGGTTAGCGGTGTGGGATGTTCATTGTGGGTGTGTGTGTGTGTTCGGGTGTGACTGGGTTAGCGGTGTGGGATGTTCGTTGTGGGTGTGTTTGTTGGTGTGTGACTGGGTTAGTGGTGGGGGATGTTCGTTCTGGGTGTGTGTGTGTTGGGGTGTGACTGGGTTAGCGGTGTGGGATGTTCGTTCTGGGTGTGTTTGTTGGGATGTGACTGGGTTAGCAGTGGGGGATGTCCGTTCTGGGTCTGTGTGTGATGGGGGAGTGACTGTGTGACAGTCGTGTTGGATGTTCGTTGTGGCTTTGTGTGTGTTGGGGTGTGACTGGGTTAGCGGTGTGGGATGTTCGTTGTGGGTGTGTGTGTGATGGGGGTGTGACTGGGTTAGCGGTGTGGGATGTTCGTTGTGGGTGTGTGTGTGTTGGGGTGTGACTGGGTTAGCGTTGTGGGATGTTCGTTGTGGGTGTGTGTGTGCTGGGGGTGTGACTGGGTTAGCGGTGTGGGATGTTCGCTGTGGGCGTGTGTGTGTTGGGGTGTGACTGGGTTAGTGGTGGGGGATGTTTGCTGTGGGTGTGTGTGTTGGGGTGTGACTGGGTAGGTGGTGTGGTATTTTCGTTGTGGGTGTGTGTTTTGGGGTGTGACTGGGTAGGTGGTGTGGGATGTTCGTTGTGGGTGTGTGTGTGATAGGGGTGTGAATGGGTTAGCGGTGGGGAATGTTCGCTGTGGGCGTGTGTGTGTTGGGTTGTGACCGGGTTAGCGGTGGGGGATGTTCATTGTGGGTGTGTGTAGTTGGGGTGTGACTGGGTTAGCGGTGTGGGATGTTAATTTTGGGTGTGTGTGTTGGGGTGTGACCGGGTTAGCAGTGGGGGATGTTTGTTGTGGGTGTGTGTGTGCTGGGGTGGGACTGGGTAAGTGGTAGGGGATGTTCGTTGTGGGTGAGCGTGTGATGTGGGTGTGACTGGGTTAGCAGTGTGGGATGTTCGTTGTGGGTATCTGTGTGTTGGGGTGTGACCAGTTTAGCGGCGTGGGATGTTCGTTGTGTGTGTGTTGGGGTATGACTGGGTAGGTGGTGTGGGTTGTTCGTTGTGGGTGTGTGTGTGATGGGGTCTGACTGGGTAGGTGGTGTGGGATGTTCGTTGTGGGTGTGTGTGTGTTCGGGTGTGACTGGGATAGCGGTGTGGGATGTTCATTCTGGGTGTGTTTGTTGGGATGTGACCGGGTTAGCAGTGGGGGATGTCCGTTCTGGGTGTGTGTGTGATGGGGGAGTGACTGTGTGACAGTCGTGTGGGATGTTCGTTGTGGGTGTCTGTGTGTTGGGGTGTACCCGGGTTAGCGGTGTGCGATGTTCGTTGTGGGTGTGTGTGTGATGGGGGTGTGACTGGGTTAGCGGTGTGGGATGTTCGTTGTGGGTGTGTGTGTTGGGGTGTGACTGGGTTAGCAGTGGGGGATGTTCGTTGTGGGTGTGTGTGTGATGGGGGTGTGACTGGGTTAGCGGTGGGGGATGTTCGTTGTGGGTGTGTGTGTGTTGGGGTGTGACTGGGTTAGCGGTGGGGGTTGTTAGTTGTGTGTGTGTGTGGTGGGCGTGTGTGTGGGGGGATGTGATTGGGTTCGCGGTGGGGATTGTTAGTTGTGGGTGTGTGTGTGTGTTGGGGTGTGACTATGTGACAGAGGTGTGGGATGTTAATTTTGGGTGTGTGTGTGCTGGGGGTGTGACTGGGTTAGCGGTGTGGGATGTGAACTTTGCATGTGTGTGTGTTGGGTGTGACTGGGTAGCTGGTGTGGGATGTTTGTTGTGGGTGTGTGTGTGTTGTGGTGTCACTGGGGAATTGGTTGGGGATGTTCGTTGTGGGTGTGTATGTGTTGGGGTGTGACTGGGTTCGCGGTGGGGTATGATCGTTGTGGGTGTGTGTGTGATGGGGTATGACTGGGTTAGCGGTGGGGGATGTTTGTTGTGGGTGTCTGTGTGTTGGGGTGTGACCAGTTTAGCGGTGGGGGATGTTCGTTCTGGGTGGTGTGTGTGTGGGGGTGTGACTGGGTTAGCGGTGGGGGATGTTCGCTGTGGGTGTGTGTGTGTTGGGGTGTGACTGGGTTAGCGGTGGGGGATGTTCGTTGTGGGTGTGTGTGATGGGTTTGTGTGTGGGGGGTGTGATTGGGTTCGCGGTGGGGATTGTTAGTTGTGGGTGTGTGTGTGTGTTGGGGTGTGACTATGTGGCAGAGGTGTGGGATGTTAATTTTGGGTGTGTGTGTGCTGGGGGTGTGACTGGGTTAGCGGTGTGGGATGTTAACTTTGCGTGTGTGTGTGTGTTGGGTGTGACTGGGTAGCTGGTGTGGGATGTTCGTTGTGGGTGTGTGTGTGGTGGGCTGTGACTAGGTGACAGTGGTGTGGAATGTTAATTTTCGGTGTGTGTCTGTGGGGGTGTGACTGGGTTAGCGGTGGGGGATGTTCATTGTGGGTGTGTGTAGTTGGGATGTGACTGGGTAAGGGGTGTGGGACGTTCGTTGTGGGTATGTGTGTGTTGTGGTGTGACTGGGTAAGTGGTGGGGGATGTTCGTTGTGGGTGTGTACGTGTTGGGGTGTGACTGGGTTAGAGGTGGGGTATGTTTGTTGTGGGTGTCTGTGTGTTGGGGTGTGACCAGTTTAGCGGTGGGGGATATTCGTTCTGGGTGTGTGTGTGTGTGTGTGTGTGTGTGTTGGGTGTGACTGGGTTAGCAGTGTGGGATGTTTGTTGTGGGTGTGTGTGTGATGGGTTGTGACTGGGTTAGCGGTGGGGGATGTTCATTGTGGGTGTGTGTGTGTTGGGGTGTGACTGGGTTAGCGGTGGGGGTTGTTCGTTGTGGGTGTGTGTGATGGGTTTGTGTGTGGGGGGGTGTGATTGGGTTCGCGGTGGGGATTGTTAGTTGTGGGTGTGTGTGTGTGTTGGGGTGTGACTATGTGACAGAGGTGTGGGATGTTAATTTTGGGTGTGTGTGTGCTGGGGGTGTGACTGGGTTAGCGGTGTGGGATGTTAACTTTGCGTGTGTGTGTGTGTTGGGTGTGACTGGGTAGCTGGTATGGGATGTTCGTTGTAGGTGTGTGTGTGGTGGGGAGTGACTGTGTGACAGCGGTGTGGAATGTTAATTTTCGGTGTGTGTCTGTGGGGGTGTGACTGGGTTAGCAGTGGGGGATGTTCGTTGTGGGTGTGTATAGTTGGGGTGTGACTGGGTAAGGGGTGTGGGACGTTCGTTGTGGGTATGTGTGTGTTGTGGTGTGACTGGGTAAGTGGTGGGGGATGTTCGTTGTGGGTGTGTATGTGTTGGGGTGTGACTGGGTTCGAGGTGGGGTATAATCGTTGTGGGTGTGTGTGTGATGGCCAATGACTGGGTTAGTGGTGGGGGATGTTTGTTGTGGGTGTCTGTGTGTTGGGGTGTGACCAGTTTAGCGGTGGGGGATGTTCGTTCAGGGTGGGTGTGTGTGGGGGTCTGACTGGGTTAGCGGTGGGGGATGTTCGTTGTGGGTGTGTGTGAGATGCGGGTGTGACTGGGTTAGTGGTGGGGGATGTTCGTTATGGGTTTGTGTGTGTTGGGGTGTGACTGGGTTAGCGGTGTGGGATGTTCGTTGTGCGGGTGTGTGATGCGGGTGTGACTGGGTTAGCAGTGTGGGATGTTCGTTGTGGGTATCTGTGTGTTGCGGTGTGACCAGTTTAGCGGTGTGGGATGTTCGTTGTGTGTGTGTGTTGGGGTGTGACTGGGTAGGTGGTGTGGGATGTTCGTTGTGGGTGAGTGTGTGTGTTCGAGTGTGACTGGGTTAGCGGTCTGGGATGTTCGTTCTGGGTGTGTTTGTTGGTGTGTGACTGGGTTAGCGGTGGGGGATGTTCGTTCTGGGTGTGTGTGTGTTGGGGTGTGACTGGGTTAGCGGTGTGGGATGTTCGTTCTGGGTGTGTTTGTTGGGATGTGACTGGGTTAGCAGTGGGGGATGTCTGTTCTGGGTGTGTGTGTGATGGGGGTGTGACTGTGTGACAGTCGTGTGCGATGTTCGTTGTGGGTGTGTGTGTGTTGGGGGTGTGATTGGGCTGGCAGAGGGGATGTTCATTGTGGGCATGTGTGTGTTGTGGTGTGACCGGGTTAGCAGTGGGGGATGTTCGTTGTGGGTGAGTGTGTGATGGGGGTGTGACTGGGTTAGCAGTGTGGGATGTTCATTCTGGGTGTGTGTGTGTTGGGGTGTGACTGGGTTAGTGGTGCGGGATGTTCGTTGTGGGTGTGTGTGTGATGGGGGTGTGACTGTGTGACAGTCGTGTGGGATGTTCGTTGTGGGTGTGTGTGTGTTGGGGTGTACCCGGGTTAGCGGTGTGCGATGTTCGTTGTGGTTGTGTGTGTGTTGGGGTGTGACTGGGTTAGCGGTGTGGGATGTTCGTTGTGGGTGTGTGTGTTGGGGTGTGACTGGGTTAGCGGTGGGGGATGTTCGTTGTGGGTGTGTGTGTGTTGGGGTGTGACTGGGTTAGCGGTGGGGGATGTTCGTTGTGGGTGTGTGTGTGTTGGGGTGTGACTGGGTTAGCGGTGGGGGATGTTCGTTGTGGGTGTGTGTGTGTTGGGGTGTGACTGGGTTAGCGGTGTGGGATGTTCGTTGTGGGTGTGTGTGTGTTGGGGTGTGACTGGGTTAGCGGTGTGGGATGTTCGTTGTGGGTGTGTGTGTTGGGGTGTGACTGGGTTAGCGGTGTGGGATGTTCGTTCTGGGTGTGTTTGTTGGTGTGTGACTGGGTTAGCGGTGGGGGATGTTCGTTCTGGGTGTGTGTGTGTTGGGGTGTGACTGGGTAGGTGGTGCGGGATATTCGTTGTGGGTGTGTGTGTGATGGGGGTGTGACTGTGTGACAGTCGTGTGGGATGTTCGTTGTGGGTTTGTGTGTGTTGGGGTGTGACTGGGTTAGCGGTGTGGGATGTTCGTTGTGGGTGTGTGTGTGTGGGGGTGTGACTGGGTTAGCGGTGTGGGATGTTCGTTGTGGGTGTGTGTGTTGGGGTGTGACTGGGTTAGCGGTGGGGGATGTTCGTTGTGGGTGTGTGTGTTGGGGTGTGACTGGGTTAGCGGTGGGGGATGTTCGTTGTGTGTGTGTGTGTGTGTGTGTGTGTGTGATGGGGTGTGACTGGGTTAGCGGTGTGGGATGTTCGTTGTGGGTGTGTGTGTGATGGGGGTGTGACTGGGTTAGCGGTGGGGGATGTTCGTTGTGGGTGTCTGTGTTGGGGTGTGACTGGGTTAGCGGTGGGTGATGTTCGTTGTGTGTTTGTGGGGGTGTGACTGGGTTCGCGGTGTGGGATGTTAGTTGTGGGTGTGCGGTGGGGATGTGTGTGTTGGGGTGTGACTGGGTTAGCGGTGGGGGATGTTAGGTTTATATGTGTGTGTCATGTGTGTGTGTAGGTGTGTGACTGGGTGAGCCATTGGGTATGTTAGTTGTGTGTGGGTGTGTGTGGTGGGGTTGTGACTGTGTGACAGTGGTGTGGGATGTTAGTTTTGTACGTGTGTGTGTGTTGGGGTGACCGGGTTAGCGGTGGTGGTGTCTATACTCACCCAAAGGGCTCTTCATCGATGGCGGCTCAGCCGGTTCCCCCTGCAGTAGAATGGTTCCCTCCTTCCGTAGCGGCATGAATGGGTTCCTCACTGCAAGAGACGCAGCGTGGTTACCGCAGTATTAGGGTACGGATTCCACCCTCCCGTCCCAGTCAATGCAAATACCCTCTGACCTTACTCATCCCAGTCCATCCCAAACCCTTCAACTTCACCGGCCACTCATCCTGCACAGCTCATCAACACTGCACTAAACCCAACCCTTCCCTGTCTCCCCATATCCCAACACCGTTTCACCCTCCGGGGACCAGGCTTGGCAGACAGGTGTGGGCGAGAAGGAGGAGCGCAAGGGAACAGTGAGGTGTGTGGTGGAGTAAGGGAAGAGAGGGGAGAGTGAGGGATGTGAGAGAGAGAGAGAGAAAGAGAGAGAGAGAGAGAGAGAGAGAGAGAGAGAGAGAGAGAGAGAGAGTGAGTGAGTGAGTCTGGGTTACGGTGCCCATGGGTCTGATCAGGGTCGGGACCAGTACAGACAGTCGGGTCAGAGTTCACCACATCGTGCAGAGGTCAGGGGGGTCCCTAGGCCAGAGGGTGATGTGGGGAGGGGGCTTACCTTTGAAGAACATCGAGACGTCATCCCCGCACCAGGATCGGGGTCCACTGATCCGGGCTGCAGTCACCAGTAGACTCTCACAGAGCCAGTACCCCAAGCAGAGCCCCCGGCCACTCAGGAACAGCTCCCGGTCGAAGGTGGGGCTCGTCACCTCTGCAAAAGAGTGTCTGGTTGGCAAGAACTACCCTGAATGCAGGTACACGCCACGTGCCCACCTGTTCCCTACCAGCAATAACAGATATCCCTGGTGTAGGGTGCTGTTTCCTCTACACCCCTCCACTTCAAGTCACCACAGCCCTCCACTACCAGGAGCAGATATCCCTGGTCGTGGACTCCTCTGTTCCACTAACCCTTTCCCATTCAGCCGCCCCACTGCCTCCCAGGTTCACTCAACCCCTCCTCCCCTCCACCCTCCCACACATCACAGTTCACCTCACCACATCCACTTCCAATACAACACCCCCAACCTACCAGCCTTCCAACCCCCCAATCTGTCTCTTCCCTCATGCCCACTGAGCTGAGTGATGCCCAGTCCCCGGAATCTGGCCAGACCCGTCTCCGTCCCAAACCCCGACCAGACCCACCTCCGTCCCAAACCCCTACCAGACCCGTCTCCGTCCCAAACCCCGACCAGACCTGCCTCCGTCCCAAACCCCTACCAGACCCGTCTCCGTCCCAAACCCCGACCAGACCCGTCTCCGTCCCAAACCCCGACCAGACCCGCCTCCGTCCCAAACCCCGACCAGACCCGTCTCCGTCCCAAACCCCGACCAGACCCGCCTCCGTCCCAAACCCCTACCAGACCCGTCTCCGTCCCAAACCCCTACCAGATCCGTCTCCGTCCCAAACTCCTTCCAGACCCGCCTCCATCCCAAACTCCTTCCAGACCCGTCTCCGTCCCAAACCCCGACCAGACCCGCCTCCGTCCCAAACCCCTACCAGACCCGTCTCCGTCCCAAACCCCTACCAGATCCGTCTCCGTCCCAAACTCCTTCCAGACCCGCCTCCGTCCCAAACCCCGGCCAGATCTGTCTCCGTCCCAAACTCCTTCCAGACCCGTCTCCGTCCCAAACCCCGACCAGACCCACCTCCGTCCCAAACCCCTACCAGACCCGTCTCCGTCCCAAACCCCGACCAGACCTGCCTCCGTCCCAAACCCCTACCAGACCCGTCTCCGTCCCAAACCCCGACCAGACCCGTCTCCGTCCCAAACCCCGACCAGACCCGCCTCCGTCCCAAACCCCGACCAGACCCGTCTCCGTCCCAAACCCCGACCAGACCCGCCTCCGTCCCAAACCCCTACCAGACCCGTCTCCGTCCCAAACCCCTACCAGATCCGTCTCCGTCCCAAACTCCTTCCAGACCCGCCTCCATCCCAAACTCCTTCCAGACCCGTCTCCGTCCCAAACCCCGACCAGACCCGCCTCCGTCCCAAACCCCTACCAGACCCGTCTCCGTCCCAAACCCCTACCAGATCCGTCTCCGTCCCAAACTCCTTCCAGACCCGCCTCCGTCCCAAACCCCGGCCAGATCTGTCTCCGTCCCAAACTCCTTCCAGACCCGTCTCCGTCCCAAACCCCGACCAGACCCGTCTCCGTCCCAAACACTGACAGGATCCCATCCCCATCCCAAACACTGACCAGTCCATGTCCCTGTCTGTGTCTCAAACATTGACATGTCCTCGTTCCTGTCCCAAACTGTGACTGGTCACTGTTTCTGTCCCAAACGATGACCGATCCCAAGCACTGACCAGTCTACGTCCCTGTCTCTGTTCCAAACATTGATGTGTCCTTGACCCATCTCGAACACTGACCAAATGCTGTCCTTGCCCTAAACATTGACCAGCCCCGTCCCTGTCCCAAACACTGACCACTGCTCGTCCCAAACACTGATTGTTCCCTGTCCCTGCATCAGGGTTCAGAAAATGGACACATGCCATGAGGAGGAGGGTCAGATCGGGACAAGCTCTGGATCAGTGGGCTGCCCCGCCTCTGGATGGGACAAAATGAGGCAAGCTCCAACCTAAAGTGCTGTGAACGGGTAATACCTGCAGTTCAGGTTAAGGGGAGTGGAACGATCACACTTGTGGTGTAGGCGAAGGGGTGGAGATGGGTCTTACCTGCTGTGTAATTGACAGAATGGGTGACGGGTCATACCTGCCGTGTAGGCGAAGGGGTGGAGATGGGTCTTACCTGCTGTGTAATTGACAGAATGGGTGACGGGTCGTACCTGCCGTGTAGGCGAAGGGGTGGAGATGGGTCTTACCTGCCGTGTAATTGACAGAGTGGGTGACGGGTCGTACCTGCCGTGTAGGTGAAGGGGTGGAGATGGGTCTTACCTGCCGTGTAATTGACAGAATGGGTGACGGGTCGTACCTGCCGTGTAGGTGAAGGGGTGGAGATGGGTCTTACCTGCTGTGTAATTGACAGAGTGGGTGACGGGTCGTACCTGCCGTGTAGGTGAAGGGGTGGAGATGGGTCTTACCTGCTGTGTAATTGACAGAATTGGTGACGGGTCGTACCTGCCGTGTAGGTGAAGGGGTGGAGATGGGTCTTACCTGCTGTGTAATTGACAGAGTGGGTGACGGGTCGTACCTGCCGTGTAGGTGAAGGGGTGGAGATGGGTCTTACCTGCTGTGTAATTGACAGAGTGGGTGACGGGTCGTACCTGCCGTGTAGGTGAAGGGGTGGAGATGGGTCTTACCTGCTGTGTAATTGACAGAGTGGGTGACGGGTCGTACCTGCCGTGTAGGTGAAGGGGTGGAGATGGGTCTTACCTGCTGTGTAATTGACAGAGTGGGTGACGGGTCGTACCTGCAGTGTAGGTGAAGGGGTGGAGATGGGTCTTACCTGCTGTGTAATTGACAGAATTGGTGACGGGTCGTACCTGCCGTGTAGGTGAAGGGGTGGAGATGGGTCTTACCTGCTGTGTAATTGACAGAGTGGGTGACGGGTCATACCTGCCGTGTAGGTGAAGGGGTGGAGATGGGTCTTACCTGCTGTGTAATTGACAGAGTGGGTGACGGGTCGTACCTGCCGTGTAGGTGAAGGGGTGGAGATGGGTCTTACCTGCTGTGTAATTGACAGAATTGGTGACGGGTCGTACCTGCCGTGTAGGCGAAGGGGAAGTCGGCCAGCTCCTCTCCGCGCTCCATGAAGCCCCTCAGCCGCTGACACCAGTAATGATGACTACCATCCTCCGGGCTCTTCCTCCAGTCCAGCTGCTGACAGGCCGTGGAGCAGTACAAAACAGCCGCACACTGGTCACTGTACGGGTAACCAGGGCAGTTACAGTCACCACAGCCACTACAACATCAACCATCCCAGGAGCCACACCACAGCTGTGCACCAGGCACAGGTGTGACAGGACTTAGACAGATAGGCCCTTCAGCCCATCTGACCAATGGGCACCCAACCGTACTGGAACCCAAAGGCAGCATGTGCCTGTCCTCATTATCAAGACCCAAGTTTTCCCTTCCCCTCCATGGAGAGTCACCAAACAGAAACAGGTCCCTCACCCTATGCTGAACCTCTCAAACTAGTCCAACTTGGCCAGCAGCCCTCTAGGCCTTTCCCTGCCAGAGTGTCTGTTTGGAGATTGTTAATGTACTTGTGTCAGCCACTTGCTCTGGCATCTTGGCCCCCACTGATACCATTCCCACCATCCACCCCACCCGCCCCGTGACAGGCTTGGAGAACTGGGGAGGTGTTTCCGCTGGGTCTCGGCCCCCTCCCCTGACAGACCCAGCATCAGAGGTTGTTACGGCGTGGTGGGGGGCGAGGGTTTGACCAGTTAATGGCAGAGATGGGTCACCACATTTCTCTGTTGTTGGATTAAATACCATACCAACCTTCCCAGAGAGGGGCTGGTTCACAATGAACCTCACCCCTTGCTGCTCACAGCCCCTCCACAGAATGGGGCTGGTTCACAATTCCCCAGCTAACACCACACCAACCCACTCCAGAATCCAACTGACCACATACCACAATCCACCAGAACACTCCCCTCCCCAACCCAAACACAACTCGCCCTTCCCTCCACCCTGTCCACTATCATCACTCCCATTCTACAGCCCTAGCACCCTCCCCGCGGCCCTGCCCATCACACCGTACCACGCGGTAAGGGTCGCCTCGAAGCTGCGCTTCTTGCAGACGTGACAGGCCTTCACCATGGTGGAGCAGAAGGTGAATCTGCGAGGAAGGCAGCACTGGTACGTCACCATGGTACTCCACACACCCAGCTTGACCACCATCAGCTTCAGGACCCTGCCGGGGAGGGCAGAAGAGTTTCACTCTGTCTGACAGTGTGAGCTCTGTGGGTGGGTGGGGGAGGAAAGATTGTGTGATGGGACAGTGTGAGTTGGGGGGAGCAAGTGTGTGATGGGACAGTGTGAGTTGGGGGAGTGTGTGATGAGACAGTGTGAGTTGGGGGAGTGTGTGATGGGACAGTGTGAGTTAACATAGAAACATAGAAACATAGAAAATAGGTGCAGGAGTAGGCCATTCGGCCCTTCGAGCCTGCACCGCCATTTATTATGATCATGGCTGATCATCCAACTCAGAACCCAGCCTTCCCTCCATACCCCCTGACCCCTGTAGCCACAAGGGCCATATCTAACTTCCTTTTAAACATAGCTAATGAACTGGCCTCAACAGTTTGCTGTGGCAGAGAATTCCACAGATTCACCACTCTCTGTGTGAAGAAGTTTTTCCTAACCTCGGTCCTAAAAGGCTTCCCCTCTATCCTCAAACTGTGACCCCTCGTTCTAGACCTCCCCAACATCGGGAACAATCTTCCTGCATCTAGCCTGTCCAATCCCTTTAGGATCTTATACGTTTCAATCAGATCCCCCCTCAATCTTCTAAATTCCAACGAGTACAAGCCCAGTTCATCCAGTCTTTCTTCATATGAAAGACCTGCCATCCCAGGAATCAATCTGGTGAACCTTCTTTGTACTCCCTCTATGGCAAAGATGTCTTTCCTCAGATTAGGGGACCAAAACTGCACACAATACTCCAGGTGTGGTCTCACCAAGGCCTTGTACAACTGCAGTAGTACCTCCCTGCTCCTGTACTCGAATCCTCTCGCTATAAATGCCAGCATACCGTTCGCCTTTTTCACCGCCTGCTGTACCTGCATGCCCACTTTCAATGACTGGTGTATAATGACACCCAGGTCTCGTTGCACCTCCCCTTTTCCTAATCGGCCACCATTCAGATAATAATCTGTTTTCCTATTTTTGCCACCAAAGTGGATAACTTCACATTTATCCACATTAAATTGCATCCGCCATGAGTTTGCCCACTCACCCAACCTATCCAAGTCACCCTGCATCCTCTTAGCATCCTCCTCACTGCTAACACTGCCACCCAGCTTCGTGTCATCCGCAAACTTGGAGATGCTGCATTTAATTCCCTCATCCAAGTCATTAATATATATTGTAAACAACTGGGGTCCCAGCACTGAGCCTTGCGGTACCCCACTAGTCACCGCCTGCCATTCTGAAAAGGTCCCGTTTATTCCCACTCTTTGCTTCCTGTCTGCTAACCAATTCTCCACCCACACCAATACCTTACCCCCAATACCGTGTGCTTTAAGTTTGCACACTAATCTCCTATGTGGGACCTTGTCAAAAGCCTTTTGAAAATCCAAATATACCACATCCACTGGTTCTCCCCTATCCACTCTACTAGTTACATCCTCAAAAAATTCTATGAGATTCGTCAGACATGATTTTCCTTTCACAAATCCATGCTGACTTTGTCCGATCATTTCACCGCTTTCCAAATGTGCTGTTATCACATCCTTGATAACTGACTCCAGCAGTTTCCCCACCACCGACGTTAGGCTAACCGGCCTATAATTCCCCGGTTTCTCTCTCCCTCCTTTTTTAAAAAGTGGGGTTACGTTAGCCACCCTCCAATCCTCAGGAACTAGTCCAGAATCTAACGAGTTTTGAAAAATTATCACTAATGCATCCACTATTTCTTGGGCCACTTCCTTAAGCACTCTGGGATGCAGACCATCTGGCCCTGGGGATTTATCTGCCTTCAATCCCTTCAATTTACCTAACACCACTTCCCTACTAACATGTATTTCGCTCAGTTCCTCCATCTCACTGGACCCTCTGTCCCTTACTATTTCTGGAAGATTATTTATGTCCTCCTTAGTGAAGACAGAACCAAAGTAATTATTCAATTGGTCTGCCATGTCCTTGCTCCCCATAATCAATTCACCTGTTTCTGTTTGCAGGGGACCTACATTTGTCTTTATCAGTCTTTTCCTTTTTACATATCTATAAAAGCTTTTACAGTCCGTTTTTATGTTCTCTGCCAGTTTTCTCTCATAATCTTTTTTCCCCTTCCTAATTAAGCCCTTTGTCCTCCTCTGCTGAACTCTGAATTTCTCCCAGTCCTCAGGTGAGCCACTTTCTCTGGCTAATTTGTATGCTACTTCTTTGGAATTGATACTATCCCTAATTTCTCTTGTCAGCCACGGGTGCACTACCTTCCTTGATTTATTCTTTTGCCAAACTGGGATGAACAATTGTTGTAGTTCATCCATGCAACCTTTAAATGCCTGCCATTGCATATCCACCGTCAATCCTTGAAGTGTCATTTGCCAGTCTATCTTAGCTAATTCATGTCTCATACCTTCAAAGTTACCCCTCTTTAAGTTCAGAACCTTTGTTTCTGAATTAACTACGTCACTCTCCATGTTAATGAAGAATTCCACCATATTATGGTCACTCTTACCCAAGGGGCCTCTCACGACAAGATCGCTAATTAACCCTTCCTCATTGCTCAAAACCCAGTCCAGAATAGCCTGCTCTCTAGTCGGTTCCTCGACATGTTGGTTCAAAAAACCATCCCGCATACATTCCAAGAAATCCTCTTCCTCAGCACCTTTACCAATTTGGTTCACCCAGTCTACATGTAGATTGAAGTCACCCATTATAACTGCTGTTCCTTTATTGCACACATTTCTAATTTCCTGTTTAATACCATCTCCGACCTCACTACTACTGTTAGGTGGCCTGTACACAACTCCCACCAGCGTCTTCTGCCCCTTAGTGTTACGCAGCTCTACCCATATCGATTCCACATCTTCCCGGCTTATGTCCTTCCTTTCTATTGCGTTAATCTCTTTTTTAACCAGCAACGCCACCCCACCTCCCCTTCCTTCGTGTCTATCCCTCCTGAATATTGAATATCCCTGAACGTTGAGCTCCCATCCCTGGTCACCCTGGAGCCATGTCTCTGTGATCCCAACTATATCATAATCATTAATAACAATCTGCACTTTCAATTCATCCACCTTATTACGAATGCTCCTTGCATTGACACATAAAGCCTTCAGGCACTCTTTTACAACTCTCTTAGCCCTTTTTAATGCTTGCCCTGGATTTGTCGGCCTGCCACTTTTACTTTTCCCCTTTGTACTTTTTGCTTCTACGCTCACTTTACACCCCTCTGTCTCTCTGCACTGGTTCCCATCCCTCTGTTGTGAACTAACCTCCTCACACCTAGCCGCTTTAATTTGATCCCCACCCCCCAACCATTCTAGTTTAAAGTCACCTCAGTAGCCCCCGCTAATCTCCCTGTTGGGGAGTGTGTGATGAGAGCGTGAGTTGGGGGGAGTGTGTGATGGGACGGTGTGATTTGGGGGAGTGTGTGATGGGACGGTGTGAGTTCGGGAGTGTGTGATGAGACAGTGTGACTTGGGAAGTGTGTGATGAGACAGTGTGAGTTGTGGGAGTGTGTGATGAGACAGTGTGAGTTGGGGGAGTGTGTGATGGGACGGTGTGAGTTGGAGGAGAGTGTGATGGGGCGGTGTGAGTTGGGGAGTGTGTGATGGGACAGTCTGAGTTGGGGGAGTGTGTGATGGGACGGTGTAAGTTGGGGGAGTGTGTGATGCGACAGTGTGAGTTGGGGAGTGTGTGATGGGACGGTGTGAGTTGGGGAGTGTGTGATGAGACAGTGTGAGTTGTGGGAGTGTGTGATGGGACAGTGTGAGTTGGGGAGTGTGTGATGAGACAGTGTGAGTTGGGGGAGTGTGTGATGGAACAGTCTGAGTTGGGGAGAGTCTGATGAGACAGTGTAAGTTGGGAAGTGTGTGATGAGACAGTGTGAATTCGGGGAGTGTGTGATAGGACAGTGTGAGTTGGGGGAGAGTGTGATAGGACAGTGTGAGTTGGGGAGTGTGTGATGAGACAGTGTGAGTTGGGGGAGTGTGTGATGCGACAGTGTGAGTTGGGGAGTGTGTGATTGGACAGTGTGAGTTGGGGGGAGTGTGTGATGGGAAAGTGTGAGTTGGGGAGTGTGTGATGAGACAGTGTGAGTTGTGGGAGTGTGTGATGAGACAGTGTGAGTTGGGGGAGTGTGTGATGGGACGGTGTGAGTTGGAGGAGTGTGTGATGGGGCGGTGTGAGTTGGGGAGTGTGTGATGGGACAGTCTGAGTTGGGGGAGTGTGTGATGGGACGGTGTAAGTTGGGGGAGTGTGTGATGCGACAGTGTGAGTTGGGGGAGTGTGTGATGAGACAGTGTGAGTTGAGGGAGTGTCTGATGGGACAGAGAGAGTTGGGGGAGTGTGTGATGGGACGGTGTGAGTTGGGGAGTGTGTGATGAGATACTGTGAGTTGGGGGAGTGTGTAATGGAACAGTCTGAGTTGGGGAGTGTCTGATGAGACAGTGTAAGTTGGGGAGTGTGTGATGAGACAGTGGGAATTGGGGGAGTGTGTGATAGGACAGTGTGAGTTGGGGAGTGTGTGATGAGACAGTGTGAGTTGGGGGAGTGTCTGATGGGACAGTGTGAGTTGGGGAGTGTGTGATTGGACAGTGTGAGTTGGGGGGGCGAGTGTGTGATGGGACGGTGTGAGTTCGGGAGTGTGTGATGAGACAGTGTGACTTGGGGAGTGTGTGATGAGACAGTGTGAGTTGTGGGAGTGTGTGATGAGACAGTGTGAGCTGGGGGGAGTGTGTGCTGGACAGTGTGAGTTGGGGGAGTGTGTGCTGGACAGTGTGAGTTGGGGGAGTGTGTGATGGGACAGTGTGAGTTGCGGAGTGTGTGATGAGACAGCGTGAGCTGGGGGAGTGTGTGATGGACGGTGTGAGTTGGGGGAGAGTGTGATGGGACAGTGTGAGTTGGGGAGTGTCTGATGAGACAGTTTCAGTTGGAGAGTGTGTGATGAGATGGTGTGAGTTGGGGGGAGAGTGTGATAGGACAGTGTGAGTTGGAGAGTGTGTGATGGACAGTGTGAGTTGGGGAGTGTGTGATGGGACGGTGTGAGTTGGGGGGAGAGTGTGATAGGACAGAGTGAATTGGAGAGTGTGTGATGGACAGTGCGAGTTGGAGGAGTGTGTGATGGGACAGTCAGAGTTGGGGGAGTGTGTGATGGGACAGTGTGAGTTCAGGGAGAGTGTGTGACGGGACAGTCTGAGTTGGGGGAGTGTGTGATGGGACGGTGTGAGTTGGAGGAGTGTGTGATGGGGTTTTGTGAGTTGGGGAGTGTGTGATGGGACAGTCTGAGTTGGGGGAGTGTGTGATGGGACAATGTGAGTTGGGGGAGTGTGTGATAGGACAGTGTGAGTTGGGGAGTGTGTGATTGGACAGTATGCGTTGGGGGGAGTGTGTGAAGGGACAGTGTGAGTTGGGGGGGCGAGTGTGTGATGGGACGGTGTGAGTTCGGGAGTGTGTGATGAGACAGTGTGACTTGGGGAGTGTGTGCTGAGACACTGTGAGTTGTGGGAGTGTGTGATGAGACAGTGTGAGCAGGGGGAGTGTGTGATGGACAGTGTGAGTTGGGGGAGTGTGTGATGGGACAGTGTGAGTTGCGGAGTGTGTGATGAGACTGTGTGAGCTGGGGGAGTGTGAGTTGGGGGGCGAGTGTGTGATGGGACAGTGTGAGTTGGGGGGAGTGTGTGATGGACGGTGTGAGTTGGGGGAGTGTGTGATGGGACAGTGTGAGTTGGGGGGAGTGTGTGATGGAAAAGTGTGAGTTGGGGAGTGTGTGATGAGACAGTGTGAATTGGGGGAGTGTGTGATAGGACAGTATGAGTTGGGGAGTGTGTGATGAGACAGTGTGAGTTGGGGGAGTGTGTGATGCGACAGTGTGAGTTGGGGCAGTGTGTGATGGGACGGTGTGAGTTGGAGGAGAGTGTGATGGGGCGGTGTGAGTTGGGGAGTGTGTGATGGGACAATCTGAGTTGGGGGAGTGTGTGATGGGACGTTTGTGTAAGTTGGGGGAGTGTGTGATGCGACAGTGTGAGTTGGGGAGTGTGTGATGAGACAGTGTGAGTTGAGGGAGTATCTGATGGGACAGTGAGAGTTGGGGGAGTGTGTGATAGGACGGTGTGAGTTGGGGAGTGTGTGATAAGACAGTGTGAGTTGGGGGAGTGTGTGATGGAACAGTGTGAGTTGGGGAGTGTGAGATGAGACAGTGTGAGTTGGGGGAGTGTGTGATGGAACAGTCTGAGTTGGGGAGAGTCTGATGAGACAGTGTAAGTTGGGAAGTGTGTGATGAGACAGTGTGAATTGGGGGAGTGTGTGATAGGACAGTGTGAGTTGGGGAGTGTGTGATGAGACAGTGTGAGTTGGGGAGTGTGTGACGCGACAGTGTGAGTTGGGGAGTGTGTGATTGGACAGTGTGAGTTGGGGGGAGTGTGTGATGGGAAAGTGTGAGTTGGGGAGTGTGTGATGAGACAGTGTGAGTTGTGGGACTGTGTGATGAGACAGTGTGAGTTGGGGAAGTGTGTAATGGGACGGTGTGAGTTGGAGGAGTGTGTGATGGGGCGGTGTGAGTTGGAGGAGTGTGTGATGCGACAGTGTGAGTTGGGGAGTGTGTGATTGGACAGTGTGAGTTGGGGGGAGTGTGTGATGGGAAAGTGTGAGTTGGGGAGTGCGTGATGAGACAGTGTGAGTTGTGGGAGTGTGTGATGAGACAGTGTGAGTTGGGGGAGTGTGTGATGGGACAGTGTGAGTTGGAGGAGTGTGTGATGGGGCGGTGTGAGTTGGGGAGTGTGTGATGCGACAGTCTGAGCTGGGGGAGTGTGTGATGGGACAGTGTAAGTTGGGGGAGTGTGTGATGCGACAGTGTGAGTTGGGGGAGTGTGTGATGAGACTGTGAGTTGAGGGAGTGTCTGATGGGACAGTGAGAGTTGGGGGAGTGTGTGATGCGATGGTGTGAGTTGGGGAGTGTGTGATGAGACAGTGTGAGTTGTGGGAGTGTGTGATGGGACAGTGTGAGTTGGGGAGTGTGTGATGAGATAGTGTGAGTTGGGGGAGTGTTTGATGGAACAGTCTGAGTTGGGGAGTGTCTGATGAGACAGTGTAAGTTGGGGAGTGTGTGATGAGACAGTGTGAATTGGGGGAGTGTGTGATAGGACAGTGTGAGTTGGGAAGTGTGTGATGAGACAGTGTGAGTTCGGGAAGTGTGTGATGGGACAGTGTGAGTTGGGGAGTGTGTGATTGGACAGTGTGAGTTGGGGGGGCGAGTGTGTGATGGGACGGTGTGAGTTCGGGAGTGTGTGATGAGACTGTGTGACTTGGGGAGTGTGTGATGAGACTGTGAGTTGTGGGAGTGTGTGATGAGACAGTGTGAGCTGGGGGAGTGTGAGTTGGGGGTGGCGAGTGTGTGATGGGACAGTGTGAGTTGGGGGGAGTGTGTGCTGGACAGTGTGAGTTGGGGGAGTGTGTGATGGGACAGTGTGAGTTGCGGAGTGTGTGATGAGACAGCGTGAGCTGGGGGAGTGTGAGTTGGGGGGCGAGTGTGTGATGGGACAGTGTGAGTTGGGGGGAGTGTGTGATGGACGGTGTGAGTTGGGGGAGAGTGTGATGGGACAGTGTGAGTTGGGGAGTGTCTGATGAGACAGTTTCAGTTGGAGAGTGTGTGATGAGATGGTGTGAGTTGGGGGGAGAGTGTGATAGGACAGTGTGAGTTGGAGAGTGTGTGATGGACAGTGTGAGTTGGGGAGTGTGTGATGGGACGGTGTGTGTTGGGGGGAGAGTGTGATAGGACAGTGTGAATTGGAGAGTGTGTGATGGACAGTGCGAGTTGGAGGAGTGTGTGATGGGACAGTCAGAGTTGGGGGAGTGTGTGCTGGACAGTGTGAGTTGGGGGAGTGTGTGATGGGACAGTGTGAGTTGCGGAGTGTGTGATGTGACAGCGTGAGCTGGGGGAGTGTGAGTTGGGGGGCGAGTGTGTGATGGGACAGTGTGAGTTGGGGGGAGTGTGTGATGGACAGTGTAAGTTGGGGGAGTGTGTAATGGGACAGTGTGAGTTGGGGAGTGTCTGATGAGACAGTTTCAGTTGGAGAGTGTGTGATGAGATGGTGTGAGTTGGGGGGAGAGTGTGATAGGACAGTGTGAGTTGGAGAGTGTGTGATGGACAGTGTGAGTTGGGGAGTGTGTGATGGGACGGTGTGAGTTGGGGGGAGAGTGTGATAGGACAGTGTGAATTGGAGAGTGTGTGATGGACAGTGCGAGTTGGGGGAGCGTGTGATGGGACAGTCAGAGTTGGGGGAGTGTGTGATGGGACAGTGTGAGTTCAGGGAGAGTGTGTGATGGGGTGGTGTGAGTTGGGGAGTGTGTGAAGGGACAGTCTGAGTTGGGGGAGTGTGTGATGCGACAGTGTGAGTTGGGGAGTGTGTGATTGGACAGTGTGAGTTGGGGGAGTGTGTGATGGGACGGTCTGAGTTGGGGGAGTATGTGATGGGACGGTGTAAGTTGGGGGAGTGTGTGATGAGACTGTGTGAGCTGGGGGAGTGTGAGTTGGGGGGCGAGTGTGTGATGGGACAGTGTGAGTTGGGGGGAGTGTGTGATGGACGGTGTGAGTTGGGGGAGTGTGTGATGGGACAGTGTGAGTTGGGGGGAGTGTGTGATGGGAAAGTGTGAGTTGGGGAGTGTGTAATGAGACAGTGTGAATTGGGGGAGTGTGTGATAGGACAGTGTGAGTTGGGGAGTGTGTGATGAGACAGTGTGAGTTGGGGGAGTGTGTGATGCGACAGTGTGAGTTGGGGAGTGTGTGATTGGACAGTGTGAGTTGGGGGGAGTGTGTGATGGGAAAGTGTGAGTTGGGGAGTGTGTGATGAGACAGTGTGAGTTGTGGGTGTGTGTGATGAGACAGTGTGAGTTGGGGGAGTGTGTGATGGGACGGTGTGAGTTGGAGGAGTGTGTGATGGGGCGGTGTGAGTTGGGGAGTGTGTGATGGGACAGTCTGAGTTGGGGGAGTATGTGATGGGACGGTGTAAGTTGGGGGAGTGTGTGATGAGACAGTGTGAGGTGAGGGAGTGTCTGATGGGACAGTGAGAGTTGGGGGAGTGTGTGATGGGACGGTTTGAGTTGGGGAGTGTGTGATGAGACAGTGTGAGTTGTGGGAGTGTGTGATGGGACAGTGTGAGTTGGGGAGTGTGAGATGAGACAGTGTGAGTTGGGGGAGTGTGTGATGGAACAGTCTGAGTTGGGGAGTGTCTGATGAGACAGTGTAAGTTGGGGACTGTGTGATGAGACAGTCTGAATTGGGGGAGTGTGTGATAGGACAGTGTGAGTTGGGGGAGTGTGTGATGAGACAGTCTGAGTTGGGGGAGTGTGTGATGGGACAGTGTGAGTTGGGGGGAGTGTGTGATGGGAAAGTGTGAGCTGGGGAGTGTGTGATGGGACAGAGTGAGTTGGTGGGGCGAGTGTGTGATGGGACGGTGTGAGTTCGGGAGTGTGTGATGAGACAGTGTGACTTGGGGAGTGTGTGCTGAGACACTGTGAGTTGTGGGAGTGTGTGATGAGACAGTGTGAGCTGCGGGGAGTGTGTGATGGACAGTGTGAGTTGGGGGAGTGTGTGATGGGACAGTGTGAGTTGCGGAGTGTGTGATGAGACTGTGTGAGCTGGGGGAGTGTGAGTTGGGGGGCGAGTGTGTGATGGGACAGTGTGAGTTGGGGGGAGTGTGTGATGGATGGTGTGAGTTGGGGGAGTGTGTGATGGGACAGTGTGAGTTCGGGGGAGTGTGTGATGGGAAAGTGCGAGTTGGGGAGTGTGTGATGAGACAGTGTGAATTGGGGGAGTGTGTGTAAGGACAGTGTGAGTTGGGGAGTGTGTGATGAGACAGTGTGAGTTGGGGGAGTGTGTGATGCGACAGTGTGAGTTGGGGAGTGTGTGATTGGACAGTGTGAGTTGGGGGAGTGTGTGATGGGAAAGTGTGAGTTGGGGAGTGTGTGATGAGACAGTGTGAGTTGTGGGTGTGTGTGATGAGACAGTGTGAGTTGGGGGAGTGTGTGATGGGACGGTGTGAGTTGGAGGAGTGTGTGATGGGGCGGTGTGAGTTGGGGAGTGTGTGATGGGACAGTCGGAGTTGGGGGAGTATGTGATGGGACGGTGTAAGTTGGGGGAGTGTGTGATGAGACAGTGTGAGGTGAGGGAGTGTCTGATGGGACAGTGAGAGTTGGGGGAGTGTGTGATAGGACGGTTTGAGTTGGGGAGTGTGTGATGAGACAGTGTGAGTTGTGGGAGTGTGTGATGGGACAGTGTGAGTTGGGGAGTGTGTGATGGGACGGTTTGAGTTGGGGGAGTGTGTGATGAGACAGTGTGAGTTGTGGGAGTGTGTGATGGGACAGTGTGAGTTGGGGAGTGTGTGATGAGACAGGGTTAGTTGGGGGAGTGTGTGATGGAACAGTCTGAGTTGGGGAGTGTCTGATGAGACAGTGTAAGTTGGGGACTGTGAGATGAGACAGTCTGAATTGGGGGAGTGTGTGATAGGACAGTGTGAGTTGGGGAGTGTGTCATGAGACAGTGTGAGTTGGGGGAGTGTGTGATGGGACAGTGTGAGTTGGGGAGTGTGTGATTGGACAGTGTGAGTTGGGGGGAGTGTGTGATGGGAAAGTGTAAGCTGGGGAGTGTGTGATGGGACAGAGTGAGTTGGGGGGGCGAGTGTGTGATGGGACGGTGTGAGTTCGGGAGTGTGTGATGAGACAGTGTGACTTGGGGAGTGTGTGATGAGACAGTGTGAGTTGTGGGAGTGTGTGATGAGACAGTGTGAGCTGGGGGAGTGTGAGTTGGGGGTGGCGACTGTGTGATGGGACAGTGTGAATTGGGGGGAGTGTGTGCTGGACAGTGTGAGTTGGGGGAGTGTGTGATGGGACAGTATGAGTTGCGGAGTGTGTGATGAGACAGCGTGAGCTGGGGGAGTGTGAGTTGGGGGGTGAGTGTGTGATGGGACAGTGTGAGTTGTGGAGAGTGTGTGATGGACGGTGTGAGTTGGGGGAGTGTGTGATGGGACAGTGTGAGTTGGGGAGTGTGTGATGAGACAGTGTGAGCTGGGGGAGTGTGAGTTGGGGGGCGAGTGTGTGATGGGACAGTGTGAGTTGGGGGGAGTGTGTGATGGACGGTGTAAGTTGGGGGAGTGTGTAATGGGACAGTGTGAGTTGGGGAGTGTCTGATGAGACAGTTTCAGTTGGAGAGTGTGTGATGAGATGGTGTGAGTTGGGGGGAGAGTGTGATAGGACAGTGTGAGTTGGAGAGTGTGTGATGGACAGTGTGAGTTGGGGAGTGTGTGATGGGACGGTGTGAGTTGGGGGGAGAGTGTGATAGGACAGTGTGAATTGGAGAGTGTGTGATGGACAGTGCGAGTTGGGGGAGCGTGTGATGGGACAGTCAGAGTTGGGGGAGTGTGTGATGGGACAGTGTGAGTTCAGGGAGAGTGTGTGATGGGGTGGTGTGAGTTGGGGAGTGTGTGATGGGACAGTCTGAGTTGGGGGAGTGTGTGATGCGACAGTGTGAGTTGGGGAGTGTATGATTGGACAGTGTGACTTGGGGAGTGTGTGATGAGACAGTGTGAGTTGTGGGAGTGTGTGATGAGACAGTGTGAGCTGGGGGAGTGTGAGTTGGGGGTGGCGAGTGTGTGATGGGACAGTGTGAATTGGGGGGAGTGTGTGCTGGACAGTGTGAGTTGGGGGAGTGTGTGATGGGACAGTATGAGTTGCGGAGTGTGTGATGAGACAGTGTGAGCTGGGGGAGTGTGAGTTGGGGGGTGAGTGTGTGATGGGACAGTGTGAGTTGTGGAGAGTGTGTGATAGACGGTGTGAGTTGGGGGAGTGTGTGATGGGACAGTGTGAGTTGGGGAGTGTGTGATGAGACAGTGTGAGCTGGGGGAGTGTGAGTTGGGGGGCGAGTGTGTGATGGGACAGTGTGAGCTGGGGGGAGTGTGTGATGGACGGTGTGAGTTGGGAGAGTGTGTGATGGGACAGTGTGAGTTGGGGAGTGTCTGATGAGACAGTGTCAGTTGGAGACTGTGTGATGAGACGGTGTGAGTTGGGGGGAGAGTGTGATATTACAGTGTGAGTTGGAGAGTGTGTGATGGACAGTGTGAGTTGGGGAGTGTGTGATGGGACGGTGTGAGTTGGGGGGAGAGTGTGATAGGACAGTGTGAATTGGAGAGAGTGTGATGGACAGTGCGAGTTGGGGGAGTGTGTGATTGGACAGTGAGAGTTGGGGGAGTGTGTGATGGGACAGTGTGAGTTTGGGGGAGTGTGTGATGGGACAGTCTGAGTTGGGGAGTGTGTGATGTGACAGCGTGAGCTGGGGGAGTGTGAGTTGGGGGGCGAGTGTGTGATGGGACAGTGTGAGTTGGGGGGAGTGTGTGATGGACGGTGTAAGTTGGGGGAGTGTGTAATGGGACAGTGTGAGTTGGGGAGTGTCTGATGAGACAGTTTCAGTTGGAGAGTGTGTGATGAGATGGTGTGAGTTGGGGGGAGAGTGTGATAGGACAGTGTGAGTTGGAGAGTGTGTGATGGACAGTGTGAGTTGGGGAGTGTGTGATGGGACGGTGTGAGTTGGGGGGAGAGTGTGATAGGACAGTGTGAATTGGAGAGTGTGTGATGGACAGTGCGAGTTGGGGGAGCGTGTGATGGGACAGTCAGAGTTGGGGGAGTGTGTGATGGGACAGTGTGAGTTCAGGGAGAGTGTGTGATGGGGTGGTGTGAGTTGGGGAGTGTGTGATGGGACAGTGTGAGTTGGGGGGAGTGTGTGATGGACGGTGTAAGTTGGGGGAGTGTGTAATGGGACAGTGTGAGTTGGGGAGTGTCTGATGAGACAGTTTCAGTTGGAGAGTGTGTGATGAGATGGTGTGAGTTGGGGGGAGAGTGTGATAGGACAGTGTGAGTTGGAGAGTGTGTGATGGACAGTGTGAGTTGGGGAGTGTGTGATGGGACGGTGTGAGTTGGGGGGAGAGTGTGATAGGACAGTGTGAATTGGAGAGTGTGTGATGGACAGTGCGAGTTGGGGGAGCGTGTGATGGGACAGTCAGAGTTGGGGGAGTGTGTGATGGGACAGTGTGAGTTCAGGGAGAGTGTGTGATGGGGTGGTGTAAGTTGGGGAGTGTGTGATGGGACAGTCTGAGTTGGGGGAGTGTGTGATGCGACAGTGTGAGTTGGGGAGTGTGTGATTGGACAGTGTGACTTGGGGAGTGTGTGATGAGACAGTGTGAGTTGTGGGAGTGTGTGATGAGACAGTGTGAGCTGGGGGAGTGTGAGTTGGGGGTGGCGAGTGTGAGATGAGACAGTCTGAATTGGGGGAGTGTGTGATAGGACAGTGTGAGTTGGGGAGTGTGTCATGAGACAGTGTGAGTTGGGGGAGTGTGTGATGGGACAGTGTGAGTTGGGGAGTGTGTGATTGGACAGTGTGAGTTGGGGGGAGTGTGTGATGGGAAAGTGTAAGCTGGGGAGTGTGTGATGGGACAGAGTGAGTTGGGGGGGCGAGTGTGTGATGGGACGGTGTGAGTTCGGGAGTGTGTGATGAGACAGTGTGACTTGGGGAGTGTGTGATGAGACAGTGTGAGTTGTGGGAGTGTGTGATGAGACAGTGTGAGCTGGGGGAGTGTGAGTTGGGGGTGGCGACTGTGTGATGGGACAGTGTGAATTGGGGGGAGTGTGTGCTGGACAGTGTGAGTTGGGGGAGTGTGTGATGGGACAGTATGAGTTGCGGAGTGTGTGATGAGACAGCGTGAGCTGGGGGAGTGTGAGTTGGGGGGTGAGTGTGTGATGGGACAGTGTGAGTTGTGGAGAGTGTGTGATGGACGGTGTGAGTTGGGGGAGTGTGTGATGGGACAGTGTGAGTTGGGGAGTGTGTGATGAGACAGTGTGAGCTGGGGGAGTGTGAGTTGGGGGGCGAGTGTGTGATGGGACAGTGTGAGTTGGGGGGAGTGTGTGATGGATGGTGTGAGTTGGGAGAGTGTGTGATGGGACAGTGTGAGTTGGGGAGTGTCTGATGAGACAGTGTCAGTTGGAGAGTGTGTGATGAGACGGTGTGAGTTGGGGGGAGAGTGTGATATTACAGTGTGAGTTGGAGAGTGTGTGATGGACAGTGTGAGTTGGGGAGTGTGTGATGGGACGGTGTGAGTTGGGGGGAGAGTGTGATAGGACAGTGTGAATTGGAGAGTGTGTGATGGACAGTGCGAGTTGGGGGAGTGTGTGATTGGACAGTGAGAGTTGGGGGAGTGTGTGATGGGACAGTGTGAGTTTGGGGGAGTGTGTGATGGGACAGTCTGAGTTGGGGAGTGTGTGATGTGACAGCGTGAGCTGGGGGAGTGTGAGTTGGGGGGCGAGTGTGTGATGGGACAGTGTGAGTTGGGGAGAGTGTGTGATGGACGGTGTAAGTTGGGGGAGTGTGTAATGGGACAGTGTGAGTTGGGGAGTGTCTGATGAGACAGTTTCAGTTGGAGAGTGTGTGATGAGATGGTGTGAGTTGGGGGGAGAGTGTGATAGGACAGTGTGAGTTGGAGAGTGTGTGATGGACAGTGTGAGTTGGGGAGTGTGTGATGGGACGGTGTGAGTTGGGGGGAGAGTGTGATAGGACAGTGTGAATTGGAGAGTGTGTGATGGACAGTGCGAGTTGGGGGAGCGTGTGATGGGACAGTCAGAGTTGGGGGAGTGTGTGATGGGACAGTGTGAGTTCAGGGAGAGTGTGTGATGGGGTGGTGTGAGTTGGGGAGTGTGTGATGGGACAGTCTGAGTTGGGGGAGTGTGTGATGCGACAGTGTGAGTTGGGGAGTGTATGATTGGACAGTGTGACTTGGGGAGCGTGTGATGAGACAGTGTGAGTTGTGGGAGTGTGTGATGAGACAGTGTGAGCTGGGGGAGTGTGAGTTGGGGGTGGCGAGTGTGTGATGGGACAGTGTGAATTGGGGGGAGTGTGTGCTGGACAGTGTGAGTTGGGGGAGTGTGTGATGGGACAGTATGAGTTGCGGAGTGTGTGATGAGACAGTGTGAGCTGGGGGAGTGTGAGTTGGGGGGTGAGTGTGTGATGGGACAGTGTGAGTTGTGGAGAGTGTGTGATAGACGGTGTGAGTTGGGGGAGTGTGTGATGGGACAGTGTGAGTTGGGGAGTGTGTGATGAGACAGTGTGAGCTGGGGGAGTGTGAGTTGGGGGGCGAGTGTGTGATGGGACAGTGTGAGCTGGGGGGAGTGTGTGATGGACGGTGTGAGTTGGGAGAGTGTGTGATGGGACAGTGTGAGTTGGGGAGTGTCTGATGAGACAGTGTCAGTTGGAGACTGTGTGATGAGACGGTGTGAGTTGGGGGGAGAGTGTGATATTACAGTGTGAGTTGGAGAGTGTGTGATGGACAGTGTGAGTTGGGGAGTGTGTGATGGGACGGTGTGAGTTGGGGGGAGAGTGTGATAGGACAGTGTGAATTGGAGAGAGTGTGATGGACAGTGCGAGTTGGGGGAGTGTGTGATTGGACAGTGAGAGTTGGGGGAGTGTGTGATGGGACAGTGTGAGTTTGGGGGAGTGTGTGATGGGACAGTCTGAGTTGGGGAGTGTGTGATGTGACAGCGTGAGCTGGGGGAGTGTGAGTTGGGGGGCGAGTGTGTGATGGGACAGTGTGAGTTGGGGGGAGTGTGTGATGGACGGTGTAAGTTGGGGGAGTGTGTAATGGGACAGTGTGAGTTGGGGAGTGTCTGATGAGACAGTTTCAGTTGGAGAGTGTGTGATGAGATGGTGTGAGTTGGGGGGAGAGTGTGATAGGACAGTGTGAGTTGGAGAGTGTGTGATGGACAGTGCGAGTTGGGGGAGTGTGTGATTGGACAGTGAGAGTTGGGGGAGTGTGTGATGGGACAGTGTGAGTTTGGGGGAGTGTGTGATGGGACAGTCTGAGTTGGGGAGTGTGAGATGGGACGGTGTAAGTTGGGGGAGTGTGTGATGGAACAGTGTGAGTTGGGGGAGTGTGTGATGGGACAGTGTGAGTTCAGGGGGAGTGTGTGATGGGACAGTCTGAGTTGGGGGAGTGTGTGATGGGACGGTGTGAGTTGGAGGAGTGTGTGATGGGGTGGTGTGAGTTGGGGAGTGTGTGATGGGACAGTCTGAGTTGGGGGAGTGTGTGACGAGTCAGTGAGAGTTGGGACAGTGTGAGTTGGGGGCGTGTGCGATGGGACAGTGTGAGTTGGTAGAGTGTGAGCTGGGGGAGTGTGTGATGGGACAGTGTGAGTTGGGGGGAGTGTGTGATGGGACAGTGTGAGCTGGGGGAGTGTGAGTTGGGGGTGGCGAGTGTGTGATGGGACAGTGTGAGTTGGGGGGAGGGTGTGCTGGACAGTGTGAGTTGGGCGGAGTGTGTGATGGGACAGTCTGAGTTGGGGGAGTGTGTGATGAGACGGTTTGGTTTGGGGGAGGGTGTGATGGGACAGTGTGAGTTGGGGCCTGTGTGATGGGACAGTGTGAGTTGGGGAGTGTCTGATGAGACAGTGTCAGTTGGAGAGTGTCTGATGAGATGGTGTGAGTTGGGGGGAGAGTGTGATAGGACAGTGTGAGTTGGAGAGTGTGTGATGGACAGTGTGAGTTGGGGAGTGTGTGATGGGACGGTGTGAGTTGGGGGGAGAGTGTGATAGGACAGTGTGAATTGGAGAGGGTGATGGACAGTGCGAGTTGGGGGAGTGTGTGATGGGACAGTTAGAGTTGGGGGAGTGTGTGATGGGACAGTGTGAGTTGGGGGGAGTGTGTGATGGGACAGTCTGAGTTGGGTGAGTGTGTGATGGGACGGTGTAAGTTGGGGGAGTGTGTGATGCGACAGTGTGAGTTGGGGAGTGTGTGATGAGACAGTGTGAGTTGAGGGAGTATCTGATGGGACAGTGAGAGTTGGGGGAGTGTGTGATGGGACGGTGTGAGTTGGGGAGTGTGTGATGAGACAGTGTGAGTTGGGGGAGTGTGTGATGGAACAGTCTGAGTTGAGGAGAGTCTGATGAGACAGTGTAAGTTGGGAAGTGTCTGATGAGACAGTGTGAATTGGGGGAATGTGTGATAGGACAGTGTGAGTTGGGGATTGAGTGATGAGACAGTGTGAGTTGGGGGAGTGTGGAATGCGACAGTGTGAGTTGGGGAGTGTGTGATGGGAAAGTGTGAGTTGGGGAGTGTGTGATGAGACAGTGTGAGTTCTGGGAGTGTGTGATGAGACAGTGTGAGTTGGGGGAGTGTGTGATGGGACGGTGTGAGTTGGAGGAGTGTGTGATGGGGCGGTGTGAGTTGGGGAGTGTGTGATGGGACAGTCTGAGTTGGGGGAGTGTGTGATGGGACGGTGTAAGTTGGGGGAGTGTGTGATGCGACAGTGTGAGTTGGGGGAGTGTGTGATGAGACAGTGTGAGTTGAGGGAGAGTCTGATGGGACAGTGAGAGTTGGGGGAGTGTGTGATGGGACGGTGTGAGTTGGGGAGTGTGTGATGAGACAGTGTGAGTTGTGGGAGTGTGTGATGGGACAGTGTGAGTTGGGGATGGTGTGATGAGATAGTGTGAGTTGGGGGAGTGTGTGATGGAACAGTCTGAGTTGGGGAGTGTCTGATGAGATAGTGTAAGTTGGGGAGTGTGTGATGAGACAGTGTGAATTGGGGGAGTGTGTGATAGGACAGTGTGAGTTGGGGAGTGTGTGATGAAACAGTGTGAGTTCGGGGAGTGTGTGATGGGACAGTGTGAGTTGGGGAGTGTGTGATTGGACAGTGTGAGTTGGGGGGTCGAGTGTGTGATGGGACGGTGTGAGTTCGGGAGTGTGTGATGAGACAGTGTGACTTGGGGAGTGTGTGATGAGACAGTGTGAGTTGTGGGAGTGTGTGATGAGACAGTGTGAGCTGGGAGAGTGTGAGTTGGGGGTGGCGAGTGTGTGATGGGACAGTGTGAGTTGGGGGGAGTGTGTGCTGGACAGTGTGAGTTGGGGGAGTGTGTGATGGGACAGTGTGAGTTGCGGAGTGTGTGATGAGACAGCGTGAGCAGGGGGAGTGTGAGTTGGGGGGCGAGTGTGTGATGGGACAGTGTGAGTTGGGGGGAGTGTGTGATGGACGGTGTGAGTTGGGGGAGTGTGTGATTGGACAGTGTGAGTTGGGGAGTGTCTGATGAGACAGTTTCAGTTGGAGAGTGTGTGATCAGACTGTGAGTTGGGGGGAGAGTGTGATAGGACAGTGTGAGTTGGAGAGTGTGATGGACAGTGTGAGTTGGGGAGTGTGTGATGGGACGGTGTCAGTTGTGGGGAGAGTGTGATAGGACAGTGTGAATTGGAGAGTATGTGATGGACAGTGCGAGTTGGGGGAGTGTGTGATGAGACAGTGTGAGTTGAGGGAGAGTCTGATGGGACAGTGAGAGTTGGGGGAGTGTGTGATGGGACGGTGTGAGTTGGGGAGTGTGTGATGAGACAGTGTGAGTTGTGGGAGTGTGTGATGGGACAGTGTGAGTTGGGGATGGTGTGATGAGATAGTGTGAGTTGGGGGAGTGTGTGATGGAACAGTCTGAGTTGGGGAGTGTCTGATGAGACAGTGTAAGTTGGGGAGTGTGTGATGAGACAGTGTGAATTGGGGGAGTGTGTGATAGGACAGTGTGAGTTGGGGAGTGTGTGATGAGACAGTGTGAGTTCGGGGAGTGTGTGATGGGACAGTGTGAGTTGGGGAGTGTGTGATTGGACAGTATGAGTTGGGGGGTCGAGTGTGTGATGGGACGGTGTGAGTTCGGGAGTGTGTGATGAGACAGTGTGACTTGGGGAGTGTGTGATGAGACAGTGTGAGTTGTGGGAGTGTGTGATGAGACAGTGTGAGCTGGGAGAGTGTGAGTTGGGGGTGGCGAGTGTGTGATGGGACAGTGTGAGTTGAGGGGAGTGTGGGCTGGACAGTGTGAGTTGGGGGAGTGTGTGATGGGACAGTGTGAGTTGCGGAGTGTGTGATGAGACAGCGTGAGCAGGGGGAGTGTGAGTTGGGGGGCGAGTGTGTGATGGGACAGTGTGAGTTGGGGGGAGTGTGTGATGGACGGTGTGAGTTGGGGGAGTGTGTGATTGGACAGTGTGAGTTGGGGAGTGTCTGATGAGACAGTTTCAGTTGGAGAGTGTGTGATCAGACTGTGAGTTGGGGGGAGAGTGTGATAGGACAGTGTGAGTTGGAGAGTGTGATGGACAGTGTGAGTTTGGGCCTGTGTGATGGGACAGTGTGAGTTGGGGCCTGTGTGATGGGACAGTGTGAGTTGGGGAGTGTCTGATGAGACAGTGTCAGTTGGAGAGTGTCTGATGAGATGGTGTGAGTTGGGGGGAGAGTGTGATAGGACAGTGTGAGTTGGAGAGTGTGTGATGGACAGTGTGAGTTGGGGAGTGTGTGATGGGACGGTGTGAGTTGGAGGACTGTGTGATGGGGTGGTGTGAGTTGGGGAGTGTGTGATGGGTCAGTCTGAGTTGGGCGAGTGTGTGACGAGTCAGTGAGAGTTGGGACAGTGTGAGTTGGGGGCGTTTGTGATGGGACAGTGTGAGTTGGTAGAGTGTGAGCTGGGGGAGTGTGTGATGGGACAGTGAGAGTTGGTAGAGTGTGAGTTGGGGGAGTGTGTGATGGAACAGTCTGAGTTGAGGAGAGTCTGATGAGACAGTGTAAGTTGGGAAGTGTCTGATGAGACAGTGTGAATTGGGGGAATGTGTGATAGGACAGTGTGAGTTGGGGAGTGAGTGATGAGACAGTGTGAGTTGGGGGAGTGTGGAATGCGACAGTGTGAGTTGGGGAGTGTGTGATGGGAAAGTGTGAGTTGGGGAGTGTGTGATGAGACAGTGTGAGTTCTGGGAGTGTGTGATGAGACAGTGTGAGTTGGGGGAGTGTGTGATGGGACGGTGTGAGTTGGAGGAGTGTGTGATGGGGCGGTGTGAGTTGGGGAGTGTGTGATGGGACAGTCTGAGTTGGGGGAGTGTGTGATGGGACGGTGTAAGTTGGGGGAGTGTGTGATGCGACAGTGTGAGTTGGGGGAGTGTGTGATGAGACAGTGTGAGTTGAGGGAGAGTCTGATGGGACAGTGAGAGTTGGGGGAGTGTGTGATGGGACGGTGTGAGTTGGGGAGTGTGTGATGAGACAGTGTGAGTTGTGGGAGTGTGTGATGGGACAGTGTGAGTTGGGGATGGTGTGATGAGACAGTGTGACTTGGGGGAGTGTGTGATGGAACAGTCTGAGTTGGGGAGTGTCTGATGAGACAGTGTAAGTTGGGGAGTGTGTGATGAGACAGTGTGAATTGGGGGAGTGTGTGATAGGACAGTGTGAGTTGGGGAGTGTGTGATGAGACAGTGTGAGTTCGGGGAGTGTGTGATGGGACAGTGTGAGTTGGGGAGTGTGTGATTGGACAGTGTGAGTTGGGGGGGCGAGTGTGTGATGGGACGGTGTGAGTTCGGGAGTGTGTGATGGGACAGTGTGAGTTGGGGATGGTGTGATGAGACAGTGTGAGTTGTGGGAGTGTGTGATGAGACAGTGTGAGCTGGGAGAGTGTGAGTTGGGGGTGGCGAGTGTGTGATGGGACAGTGTGAGTTGAGGGGAGTGTGTGCTGGACAGTGTGAGTTGGGTGAGTGTGTGATGGGACAGTGTGAGTTGCGGAGTGTGTGATGAGACAGCGTGAGCTGGGGGAGTGTGAGTTGGGGGGCGAGTGTGTGATGGGACAGTGTGAGTTGGGGGGAGTGTGTGATGGACGGTGTGAGTTGGGGGAGTGTGTGATTGGACAGTGTGAGTTGGGGAGTGTCTGATGAGACAGTGTCAGTTGGAGAGTGTGTGATCAGACTGTGAGTTGGGGGGAGAGTGTGATAGGACAGTGTGAGTTGGAGAGTGTGATGGACAGTGTGAGTTCGGGGTGTGTGATGGGACGGTGTGAGTTGGGGGGAGAGTGTGATAGGACAGTGTGAATTGGAGAGTGTGTGATGGACAGTGCGAGTTGGGGGAGTGTGTGATGGGACAGTGAGAGTTGGGCTAGTGTATGATGGGACAGTGTGAGTTGGAGGGAGTGTGTGATGGACAGTTTGAGTTGGGGGAGTGTGTGATGGGACAGTGTGAGTTGGGGAGTGTGTGATGAGACAGTGTGAGCTGGGAGAGTGTGAGTTGGGGGTGGCGAGTGTGTGATGGGACAGTGTGAGTTGAGGGGAGTGTGTGCTGGACAGTGTGAGTTGGGGGAGTGTGTGATGGGACAGTGTGAGTTGCGGAGTGTGTGATGAGACAGCGTGAGCAGGGGGAGTGTGAGTTGGGGGGCGAGTGTGTGATGGGACAGTGTGAGTTGGGGGGAGTGTGTGATGGACGGTGTGAGTTGGGGGAGTGTGTGATTGGACAGTGTGAGTTGGGGAGTGTCTGATGAGACAGTTTCAGTTGGAGAGTGTGTGATCAGACTGTGAGTTGGGGGGAGAGTGTGATAGGACAGTGTGAGTTGGAGAGTGTGATGGACCGTGTGAGTTGGGGAGTGTGTGATGGGACGGTGTCAGTTGGGGGGAGAGTGTGATAGGACAGTGTGAATTGGAGAGTGTGTGATGGACAGTGCGAGTTGGGGGAGTGTGTGATGGGACAGTGAGAGTTGGGCTAGTGTGTGATGGGACAGTGTGAGTTGGAGGGAGTGTGTGATGGACAGTGTGAGTTGGGGGAGTGTGTGATGGGACAGTGTGAGTTGGGGAGTGTGTGATGAGACAGTGTGAGCTGGGGGAGTGTGAGTTGGGGGGCGAGTGTGTGATGGGACAGTGTGAGATGGGGGGAGTGTGTGATAGACGGTGTGAGTTGGGAGAGTGTGTGATGGGACAGTGTGAGTTGGGGAGTGTCTGATGAGACAGTGTCAGTTGGAGAGTGTGTGATGAGACGGTGTGAGTTGGGGGGAGAGTGTGATATTACAGTGTGAGTTGGAGAGTGTGTGATGGACAGTGTGAGTTGGGGAGTGTGTGATGGGACGGTGTGAGTTGGGGGGAGAGTGTGATAGGACAGTGTGAATTGGAGAGTGTATGATGGACAGTGCGAGTTGGGGGAGTGTGTGATTGGACAGTGAGAGTTGGGGGAGTGTGTGATGGGACAGTGTGAGTTTGGGGGAGTGTGTGATGGGACAGTCTGAGTTGGGGAGTGTGTGATGGGATGGTGTAAGTTGGGGGAGTGTGTGATGGGACAGTGAGAGTTGGGGGAGTGTGTGATGGGACAGTGTGAGTTCAGGGGGAGTGTGTGATGGGACAGTCTGAGTTGGGGGAGTGTGTGATGGGACGGTGTGAGTTGGAGGAGTATGTGATGGGGTGGTGTGAGTTGGGGAGTGTGTGATGGGACAGTCTGAGTTGGGGGAGTGTGTGACGAGTCAGTGAGAGTTGGGACAGTGTGAGTTGGGGGCGTGTGTGATGGGACAGTGTGAGTTGGTAGAGTGTGAGCTGGGGGAGTGTGTGATGGGACAGTGAGAGTTGGGGGAGTGTGTGATGGGACAGTGTGAGTTGGGGGGAGTGTGTGATGGGACAGTGTGAGCTGGGGGAGTGTGAGTTGGGGGTGGCGAGTGTGTGATGGGACAGTGTGAGTTGGGGGGAGTGTGTGCTGGACAGTGTGAGTTGGGGGGAGTGTGTGATGGGACAGTCTGAGTTGGGGGAGTGTGTGATGGGACGGTTTGGTTTGGGGGAGGTTGTGATGGGACAGTGTGAGTTGGGGCCTGTGTGATGGGACAGTGTGAGTTGGGGCCTGTGTGATGGGACAGTGTGAGTTGGGGAGTGTCTGATGAGACAGTGTCAGTTGGAGAGTGTCTGATGAGATGGTGTGAGTTGGGGGGAGAGTGTGATAGGACAGTGTGAGTTGGAGAGTGTGTGATGGACAGTGTGAGTTGGGGAGTGTGTGATGGGACGGTGTGAGTTGGAGGAGTGTGTGATGGGGTGGTGTGAGTTGGGGAGTGTGTGATGGGTCAGTCTGAGTTGGGCGAGTGTGTGACGAGTCAGTGAGAGTTGGGACAGTGTGAGTTGGGGGCGTGTGTGATGGGACGGTGTGAGTTGGTAGAGTGTGAGCTGGGGGAGTGTGTGATGGGACAGTGAGAGTTGGTAGAGTGTGAGTTGGGGGCGTGTGTGATGGGACAGTGTGAGTTGGTAGAGTGTGAGGTGAGGGAGTGTCTGATGGGACAGTGAGAGTTGGGGGAGTGTGTGATGGGACGGTTTGAGTTGGGGAGTGTGTGATGAGACAGTGTGAGTTGTGGGAGTGTGTGATGGGACAGTGTGAGTTGGGGAGTGTCTGATGAGACAGTGTAAGTTGGGGACTGTGTGATGAGACAGTCTGAATTGGGGGAGTGTGTGATAGGACAGTGTGAGTTGGGGAGTGTGTGATGAGACAGCGTGAGCAGGGGGAGTGTGAGTTGGGGGGCGAGTGTGTGATGGGACAGTGTGAGTTGGGGAGTGTGTGATTGCACAGTGTGAGTTGGGGGGAGTGTGTGATGGGAAAGTGTGAGTTGGGGAGTGTGTGATGGGACAGAGTGAGTTGGGGGGGCGAGTGTGTGATGGGATGGTGTGAGTTCGGGAGTGTGTGATGAGACTGTGTGACTTGGGGAGTGTGTGATGAGACAGTGTGAATTGTGGGAGTGTGTGATGAGACAGTGTGAGCTGGGGGAGTGTGAGTTGGGGGTGGCGAGTGTGCGATGGGACAGTGTGAGTTGGGGGTGGCGAGTGTGCGATGGGACAGTGTGAGTTGGGGGAGTGTGTGATGGGACAGTGTGAGTTGGGGAGTGTGTGATGAGACAGTGTCAGTTGGAGAGTGTGTGATGAGATGGTGTGAGTTGGGGGGAGAGTGTGATGGACAGGGGGCGAGTGTGTGATGGGACAGTGTGGGTTGGGGAGAGTGTGTGATGGACGGTGTGAGTTGGGGGAGTGTGTGATGGGACAGTGTGAGTTGGGGAGTGTCTGATGAGACAGTGTCAGTTGGAGAGTGTGTGATGAGATGGTGTGAGTTGGGGGGAGAGTGTGATAGGACAGTGTGAGTGGGAGAGTGTGTGATGGACAGTGTGAGTTGGGGAGTGTGTGATGGGACGGTGTCAGTTGGGGGGAGAGTGTGATAGGACAGTGTGAATTGGAGAGTGTGTGATGGACAGTGCGAGTTGGGGGAGTGTGTGATGGGACAGTCAGAGTTGGGGGAGTGTGTGATGGGACAGTGTGAGTTGGGGGGAGTGTGTGATGGGACAGTGTGAGTTGGGGAGTGTGTGATGGGACAGGGAGTGTGATGGGACAGGGAGTGTGATGGGACAGTGTGTATGATGGGACAGTGAGAGTTGGGGGAGTGTGTGATGGGACAGTGTGAGTTCAGGGAGAGTGTGTGACGGGACAGTCTGAGTTGGGGCCTGTGTGATGGGACAGTGTCAGTTGGGGGAGTGTGTGATGGGACGGTTTGAGTTGGGGGAGTGTGTGAGGGGACAGTGTGAGTTGGGGGGAGTGTGTGATGGGACAGTGTGAGTTGGGGGAGTGTGTGATGGAACAGTGTGAGTTGGGGAGTGTGTGATGGGACAGTGTGAGTTGTGGGGCGTGTGTGATGGGACGGTGTGAGTTGGGGAGTGTGTGATGGGAGAGTGTGAGTTGGGAGAGTGTGTGATGAGACACTATGAATTGGGGGGAGTGAATGATGTGACAGTGTGAGTTGGGGGAGTGTGTGATGGGACAGTGTGAGTTGGGGAGTGTGTGATGGGACGGTGTGAGTTGGGGGAGTGTGTGATGCGACAGTGTGAGTTGGGAGAGTTTGTGATGAGACAGTGTGAGTTGGGGAGAGAGTGATGAGACAGTGTGAGTTGGGGGAGTGTGTGATGAGACAGTGTGAGTTGGGGGAGTGTGTGATGGGACAGTGTGAGTTGGGGAGTGTGTGAAGAGACAGTGTGAGTTGGGGGAGTGTGTGATGAGACGGTGTGAGTTGGGTAGGGTGTGATGAGACAGTGTGAGTTGGGGAGTGCGTGATGAGACAGTGTGAGTTGGGGAGTGCGTGATGAGACAGTGTGAGTTGGGGGAGTGTGTGATGGGACGGTGTTAGTTGGGGGAGTGTGTGAGGGGATGGTGTTCGTTGCGGGGAGTGTGTGATGGGACGGTGTAAGTTGGGGGAGTGTGTGATGGAACAGTGTGAGTTGGGGAGTGTGTGATGGGACAGTGTGAGTTGTGGGGCGTGTGTGATGGGACGGTGTGAGTTGGGGAGTGTGTGATGGGAGAGTGTGAGTTGGGAGAGTGTGTGATGAGACAGTGTGAGTTGGGGGAGTGTGTGATGTGACAGTGTGAGTTGGGGGAGTGTGTGATGGGACAGTGTGAGTTGGGGAGTGTGTGATGGGACGGTGTGAGTTGGGGGGGCGAGTGTGTGATGCGACAGTGTGAGTTGGGAGAGTTTGTGATGAGACAGTGTGAGTTGGGGAGAGAGTGATGAGACAGTGTGAGTTGGGGGAGTGTGTGATGAGACAGTGTGAGTTGGGGAAGTGTGTGATGGGACAGTGTGAGTTGGGGAGTGTGTGAAGAGACAGTGTGAGTTGGGGGAGTGTGTGATGAGACGGTGTGAGTTGGGTAGGGTGTGATGAGACAGTGTGAGTTGGGGAGTGCGTGATGAGACAGTGTGAGTTGGGGGAGTGTGTGATGGGATGGTGTTAGTTGGGGGAGTGTGTGATGGGAAGGTGTGAGTTGGGGGAATGTGTGATGGGACAGTGTGAGTTGGGGCCTGTGTGATGGGACAGTGTTAGTTGGGGGAGTGTGTGATGGGACAGTGTGAATTGGGGGGAGTGTGTGATGGGACAGTGTGAGTTGGGGAGTGTGTGATGAGAGTGTGAGTTGGGGGAGTGTGAGTTGGGGGGGCGAGTGTGTGATGGGACAGTGTGAATTGGAGAGTGTGTGATGGACAGTGCAAGTTGGGGGAGAATGTGATGGGACAGTGAGAGTTGGGCGAGTGTCTGATGGGACAGTGTGAGTTGGGGGGAGTGTGTGATGGGACAGTCTGAGTTGGGGAGTGTCTGATGAGACAGTGTAAGTTGGGGACTGTGTGATGAGACAGTCTGAATTGGGGGAGTGTGTGATAGGACAGTGTGAGTTGGGGAGTGTGTGATGAGACAGTGTGAGTTGGGGGAGTGTGTGATGGGACAGTGTGAGTTGGGGAGTGTGTGATTGCACAGTGTGAGTTGGGGGGAGTGTGTGATGGGAAAGTGTGAGTTGGGGAGTGTGTGATGGGACAGAGTGAGTTGGGGGGGCGAGTGTGTGATGGGATGGTGTGAGTTCGGGAGTGTGTGATGAGACTGTGTGACTTGGTGAGTGTGTGATGAGACAGTGTGAATTGTGGCAGTGTGTGATGAGACAGTGGTGAGCTGGGAGAGTGTGAGTTGGGTGTGGCGAGTGTGTGATGGGACAGTGTGAGTTGGGGGGAGTGTGTGCTGGACAGTGTGAGTTGGGGGAGTGTGTGATGGGACAGTGTGAGTTGCGGAGTGTGTGATGAGACAGTGTGAGTTGTGGGAGTGTGTGATGAGACAGTGTGAGGTGAGGGAGTGTCTGATGGGACAGTGAGAGTTGGGGAGTGTGTGATGGGACAGTCTGAGTTGGGGGAGTATGTGATGGGACGGTGTAAGTTGGGGGAGTGTGTGATAAGACAGTGTGAGGTGAGGGAGTGTGTGATGGGACAGTGTGAGTTGGGGAGTGTGTGATGGGACAGTGTGAGTTGGGGGAGTGTGTGATGGACAGTCTGAGTTGGGGAGTGTCTGATGGGACAGTGTAAGTTGGGGACTGTGTGATGAGAGGTCTGATTGGGGGAGTGTGTGATAGGACAGTGTGAGTTGGGGAGTGTGTGATGAGACAGTGTGAGTTGGGGGAGTGTGTGATGGGACAGTGTGAGTTGGGGAGTGTGTGATTGCACAGTGTGAGTTGGGGGGAGTGTGTGATGGGAAGTGTGAGTTGGGGAGTGTGTGATGGGACAGTGTGAGTTGGGGGGGGAGTGTGTGATGGGACGGTGTGAGTTGGGGAGTGTGTGATGAGACTGTGTGACTTGGGGAGTGTGTGATGAGACAGTGTGAATTGTGGGAGTGTGTGATGGGACAGTGTGAGCTGGGGGAGTGTGTGATGAGTTGTGGGGTGGCGAGTGTGTGATGGGACAGTGTGAGTTGTGGGGAGTGTGTGATGGGACAGGGTGTGTGACGGGACGGTGTGTGTGATGGAACGAGGAGTGTGATGGGACGGGGTGTGTGATGGGACGGTGCGTATGTGATGGGACGGTGTGTGTGATGGGACGGTGTGTGTGATGTGACGGGGTGTGTGATGGGACGGGGTGTGTGATGGGCGGTGCGTGTGTGATGGGACGGTGTGTGTGATGTGACGGGGTGTGTGATGGGACGGGGTGTGTGATGGGACGGTGTGTGTGTGATGGGACAGTGTGTGTGATTGGACGGTGTGCATGTGTGATGGGACGGTGTGTATGAGGGACGGTGTGTGTGAGGGACGGTGAGAGTGATGGGACAGTGTGCGTGATTGGACGGTGTGCGTGTGTGATGGGACAGGGTGTGTGATGGGACAGGGTGTGTGATGTGACGGGGTGTGTGATGGGACGGGGTGTGTTATGGGACGAGGTGTGTGATGGGACGGTGTGTGTGTGATGGGACGGGGTGTGTGCTGGGACGGGGTGTGTGTGATGAGACAGTGTGAGTTGGGGGAGTGTGTGATGAGACAGTGTGAGTTGGGGGAGTGTGTGATGTGACAGTGTGAGTTGATGGGACGGGGTGTGATGGGACGGGTGTCTGATGGGACGGTGCGTGTGTGATGGGAGTGATGGGACGGTGTGTGTGATGAGACGGGGTGTGTGATGGGACGGTGTGTGCTGGGACCGTGTGTGTGATGGGACAGTGTGTGTGATGAGACGGGGTGTGTGATGGGACGGTGCGTGTGTGATGGGACGGTGTGTGTGATGAGACGGGGTGTGTGATGGGGCGGTGTGTGTGTGATGGGACGGGGTGTGATGGGACGGTGTGTGTGTGATGGGATGGTGTGTGTGTGATAGGACGGTGTGTATGTGATGGGACGGTGCGTGTGTGATGGGAGTGATGGGACGGTGTGTGTGATGGGGCGGTGTGTGTGTGATGGGACGGGGTGTGATGGGACGGGGTGTGATGGGACGGTGTGTGTGATGGGACGGGGTGTGTGATGGGACGGGGTGTGATGGGACGGGGTGTGATGGGACGGTGTGTGTGTGATGGGACGGTGTGGGTGTGATGGGACGGTGTGCGTGTGGGATGGGATGGTGTGTGTGATGGGACAGTGTGTGTGATGGGACAGTGTGTGTGAGGGACTGTGTGTGTGATGGGACGGTGTGTATGATGGGAGAGTGTGTGTGATTGGACGGTGTGCGTGTGTGATGGGAGTGTTAGGTGGGGGAGTGTGTGATGGGACAGTGTGAATTGGGGGGAGTGTGTGATGGGACAGTGTGAGTTGGGCCGGGGTGTGTGATGGGTGGTGCGTGTGTGATGGGACGGTGTGTGTGATGTGAAGGGGTGTGTGATGGGACAGTGTCTGTGATGGGACAGTGTCTGTGATGGGACGGGGTGTGTGATGGGCGGTGCGTGTGTGATGGGACGGTGTGTGTGATGGGACGGGGTGTGTGATAGGACGGGGTTTATGATGGGACGGTGTGTGTGATGTGACGGGGTGTGTGATGGGACGGGTTGTGTGATGGGCGGTGCGTGTGTGATGGGACGGGGTTTGTGATGGGACGGTGTGTGTGATGTGACGGGGTGTGTGATGTGACGGGGTGTGTGATGGTACGGGGTGTGTGATGGGACGGTGCGTGTGTGATGGGACGGTGTGTGTGATGGGACGGGGTTTGTGATGGGACGGTGTGTGTGATGTGACGGGGTGTGTGATGGGACAGGGTGTGTGATGGGCGGTGCGTGTGTGATGGGACGGTGTGTGTGATGTGACGGTGCGTATGTGATGGGACGGTGCGTATGTGATGTGACGGTGCGTGTGTGATGGGATGGTGCTTGTGTGATGGGACGGGATTTGATGGGAAGGTGTGTGTGATGTGACGGTGTGTGTGTGATGGGACGGGGTGTGATGGGACGGGTTGTGATGGGAAGGTGTGTGTGATGTGACGGTGTGTGTGTGATGGGACGGGGTGTGTGACGGGACGGGGTGTGTGACGGGACGGGGTGTGTGACGGGACGGGGTGTTTGACGGGATGGAGTGTGTGAAGGGACGGTGTGTGCTGGGACGGTGTGTGTGTGATGGGACGGTGTGTGTGATGGGACGGGGTTTGTGATGGGACGGTGTGTGTGATGTGACGGGGTGTGTGATGGGACAGGGTGTGTGATGGGCGGTGCGTGTGTGATGGGACGGTGTGTGTGATGTGACGGTGCGTATGTGATGGGACGGTGCGTATGTGATGGGACGGTGCGTGTGTGATGGGATGGTGCTTGTGTGATGGGACGGGATTTGGGGAGTGTGTGATGGGACGGTTGGGGGTGATGGCGGTTGGGAGTGTGTGATGGAGTGTGAGTTGGGGGGGCGAGTGTGTGATGGGACAGTGTGAGTTGAGGGGAGTGTGTGATGGACGGTGTGAGTTGGGGGAGTGTGTGATGGGACAGTGTGAGTTGGAGAGTGTGTGATGGACAGTTTGAGTTGGGGAGTGTGTGATGGGATGGTGTGAGTTGGGGGGACAGTGTGATAGGACAGTGTGAATTGGAGAGTGTATGATGGACAGTGCAAGTTGGGGGAGAATGTGATGGGACAGTGAGAGTTGGGCGAGTGTCTGATGGGACAGTGTGAGTTGGGGGGAGTGTGTGATGGGACAGTCTGAGTTGACGGGACGGTGTGTGTGATGGAACGAGGAGTGTGATGGGACGGGGTGTGTGATGGGACGGTGCGTATGTGATGGGACGGAGTGTGTGATAGGACAGTGTGAGTTGGGGAGTGTGTGATGAGACAGTGTGAGTTGGGGGAGTGTGTGATGGGACAGTGTGAGTTGGGGAGTGTGTGATTGCACAGTGTGAGTTGGGGGGAGTGTGTGATGGGAAAGTGTGAGTTGGGGAGTGTGTGATGGGACAGAGTGAGTTGGGGGGGCGAGTGTGTGATGGGATGGTGTGAGTTCGGGAGTGTGTGATGAGACTGTGTGACTTGGGGAGTGTGTGATCAGACAGTGTGAATTGTGGGAGTGTGTGATGAGACAGTGTGAGCTGGGAGAGTGTGAGTTGGGTGTGGCGAGTGTGTGATGGGACAGTGTGAGTTGGGGGGAGTGTGTGCTGGACAGTGTGAGTTGGGGGAGTGTGTGATGGGACAGTGTGAGTTGCGGAGTGTGTGATGAGACAGTGTGAGTTGTGGGAGTGTGTGATGAGACAGTGTGAGGTGAGGGAGTGTCTGATGGGACAGTGAGAGTTGGGGAGTGTGTGATGGGACAGTCTGAGTTGGGGGAGTATGTGATGGGACGGTGTAAGTTGGGGGAGTGTGTGATGAGACAGTGTGAGGTGAGGGAGTGTCTGATGAGACAGTGTGAGTTGTGGGAGTGTGTGATGGGACAGTGTGAGTTGGGGAGTGTGAGATGAGACAGTGTGAGTTGGGGGAGTGTGTGATGGAACAGTCTGAGTTGGGGAGTGTCTGATGAGACAGTGTAAGTTGGGGACTGTGTGATGAGACAGTCTGAATTGGGGGAGTGTGTGATAGGACAGTGTGAGTTGGGGAGTGTGTGATGGGACAGTGTGAGTTGGGGAGTGTGTGATTGCACAGTGTGAGTTGGGGGGAGTGTGTGATGGGAAAGTGTGAGTTGGGGAGTGTGTGATGGGACAGAGTGAGTTGGGGGGGCGAGTGTGTGATGGGACGGTGTGAGTTCGGGAGTGTGTGATGAGACTGTGTGACTTGGGGAGTGTGTGATGAGACAGTGTGAATTGTGGGAGTGTGTGATGAGACAGTGTGAGCTGGGGGAGTGTGAGTTGGGGGTGGCGAGTGTGTGATGGGACAGTGTGAGTTGGGGGGAGTGTGTGCTGGACAGTGTGAGTTGGGGGAGTGTGTGATGGGACAGTGTGAGTTGCGGAGTGTGTGATGAGACAGCGTGAGCTGGGGGAGTGTGAGTTGGGGGGCGAGTGTGTGATGGGACAGTGTGAGTTGGGGAGTGTCTGATGAGACAGTGTCAGTTGGAGAGTGTGTGATGAGATGGTGTGAGTTGGGGGGAGAGTGTGATAGGACAGTGTGAGTGGCAGAGTGTGTGATGGACAGTGTGAGTTGGGGAGTGTGTGATGGGACGGTGTGAGTTGCGGGGAGAGTGTGATAGGACAGTGTGAATTGGAGAGTGTGTGATGGACAGTGCGAGTTGGGGGAGTGTGTGATGGGACAGTCAGAGTTGGGGGAGTGTGTGATGGGACAGTGAGAGTTGGGGGAGTGTGTGATGGGACAGTGTGAGTTGGGGGGAGTGTGTGATGGGACAGTGTGAGTTGGGGAGTGTGTGATGGGACGGTGTGAGTTGGGGGAGTGTGTGATGCGACAGTGTGAGTTGGGGGAGTTTGTGATGAGACAGTGTGAGTTGGGGAGAGAGTGATGAGACAGTGTGAGTTGGGGGAGTGTGTGATGAGACAGTGTGAGTTGGGGGAGTGTGTGATGGGACAGTGTGAGTTGGGGAGAGTGTGAAGAGACAGTGTGAGTTGGGGGAGTGTGTGATGAGACGGTGTGAGTTGGGTAGGGTGTGATGAGACAGTGTGAGTTGGGGAGTGCGTGATGAGACAGTGTGAGTTGGGGAGTGCGTGATGAGACAGTGTGAGTTGGGGGAGTGTGTGATGGGACGGTGTAAGTTGGGGGAGTGTGTGATGGAACAGTGTGAGTTGGGGAGTGTGTGATGGGACAGTGTGAGTTGTGGGGCGTGTGTGATGGGACGGTGTGAGTTGGGGAGTGTGTGATGGGAGAGTGTGAGTTGGGAGAGTGTGTGATGAGACACTATGAATTGGGGGGAGTGAATGATGTGACAGTGTGAGTTGGGGGAGTGTGTGATGGGACAGTGTGAGTTGGGGAGTGTGTGATGGGACGGTGTGAGTTGGGGGAGTGTGTGATGCGACAGTGTGAGTTGGGGGAGTGTGTGATGGGACAGTGAGAGTTGGGGGAGTGTGTGATGGGACAGTGTGAGTTGGGGGGAGTGTGTGATGGGACAGTGTGAGTTGGGGAGTGTGTGATGGGACGGTGTGAGTTGGGGGAGTGTGTGATGCGACAGTGTGAGTTGGGGGAGTTTGTGATGAGACAGTGTGAGTTGGGGAGAGAGTGATGAGACAGTGTGAGTTGGGGGAGTGTGTGATGAGACAGTGTGAGTTGGGGGAGTGTGTGATGGGACAGTGTGAGTTGGGGAGAGTGTGAAGAGACAGTGTGAGTTGGGGGAGTGTGTGATGAGACGGTGTGAGTTGGGTAGGGTGTGATGAGACAGTGTGAGTTGGGGAGTGCGTGATGAGACAGTGTGAGTTGGGGAGTGCGTGATGAGACAGTGTGAGTTGGGGGAGTGTGTGATGGGACAGTGTTAGTTGGGGGAGTGTGTGATGGGACAGTGTGAGTTGGGGGAGTGTGTGATGGGACAAGGAGTGTGATGGGACAGAGTGTGTGATGGGACAGTGTGAGTTGGGGGAGTGTGTGATGGGACAGTGTGAGTTGGGGGGAGTGTGTGATGGGACAGTGTGAGTTGGGGAGTGTGTGATGAGAGTGTGAGTTGGGGGAGTGTGAGTTGGGGGGGCGAGTGTGTGATGGGACAGTGTGAGTTGAGGGGAGTGTGTGATGGACGGTGTGAGTTGGGGGAGTGTGTGATGGGACAGGGAGTGTGATGGGACAGTGTGTGTGTGTGATGGGACGAGGTGTGTGATGGGACGGAGTGTGTGATGGGACGAGGTGTGTGATGGGACGGAGTGTGTGATGTGACGGTGCGTGTGTGATGGGACGAGGTGTGTGATGGGACGGAGTGTGTGATGGGACGGTGTGTGTGATGGGACAGTGTGAGTTGGGGGAGTGTGTGATGGGACAGTGTGAGTTGGGGAGTGTGTGATTGCACAGTGTGAGTTGGGGGGAGTGTGTGATGGGAAAGTGTGAGTTGGGGAGTGTGTGATGGGACAGAGTGAGTTGGGGGGGCGAGTGTGTGATGGGATGGTGTGAGTTCGGGAGTGTGTGATGAGACTGTGTGACTTGGGGAGTGTGTGATGAGACAGTGTGAATTGTGGGAGTGTGTGATGAGACAGCGTGAGCTGGGGGAGTGTGAGTTGGGGGGCGAGGGTGTGATGGGACAGTGTGAGTTGGGGAGAGTGTGTGATGGACGGTGTGAGTTGGGGGAGTGTGTGATGGGACAGTGTGAGTTGGGGAGTGTCTGATGAGACAGTGTCAGTTGGAGAGTGTGTGATGAGATGGTGTGAGTTGGGGGGAGAGTGTGATGGGAAAGTGTGAGTTGGGGAGTGTGTGATGGGACAGAGTGAGTTGGGGGGGCGAGTGTGTGATGGGATGGTGTGAGTTCGGGAGTGTGTGATGAGACTGTGTGACTTGGGGAGTGTGTGATGAGACAGTGTGAATTGTGGGAGTGTGTGATGAGACAGTGTGAGCTGGGAGAGTGTGAGTTGGGGGTGGCGAGCGTGTGATGGGACAGTGTGAGTTGGGGGGAGTGTGTGCTGGACAGTGTGAGTTGGGGGAGTGTGTGATGGGACAGTGTGAGTTGGGGAGTGTGTGATTGCACAGTGTGAGTTGGGGGGAGTGTGTGATGGGACAGTGTGAGTTGGGGAGTGTGTGATGGGACAGAGTGAGTTGGGGGGGCGAGTGTGTGATGGGATGGTGTGAGTTCGGGAGTGTGTGATGAGACTGTGTGACTTGGGGAGTGTGTGATGAGACAGTGTGAATTGTGGGAGTGTGTGATGAGACAGTGTAAGCTGGGAGAGTGTGAGTTGGGGGTGGTGAGCGTGTGATGGGACAGTGTGAGTTGGGGGGAGTGTGTGCTGGACAGTGTGAGTTGGGGGAGTGTGTGATGGGACAGTGTGAGTTGCGGAGTGTGTGATGAGACAGCGTGAGCTGGGGGAGTGTGAGTTGGGGGGCGAGTGTGTGATGGGACAGTGTGAGTTGGGGCCTGTGTGATGGGACAGTGTGAGTTGGGGGAGTGTGTGATGGGACAGTGTGAATTGGGGGGAGTGTGTGATGGGACAGTGTGAGTTGGGGAGTGTGTGATGAGAGTGTGAGTTGGGGGAGTGTGAGTTGGGGGGGCGAGTGTGTGATGGGACAGTGTGAGTTGAGGGGAGTGTGTGATGGACGGTGTGAGTTGGGGGAGTGTGTGATGGGACAGTGTGAGTTGGAGAGTGTGTGATGGACAGTTTGAGTTGGGGAGTGTGTGATGGGATGGTGTGAGTTGGGGGGACAGTGTGATAGGACAGTGTGAATTGGAGAGTGCGTGATGGACAGTGCAAGTTGGGGGAGAATGTGATGGGACAGTGAGAGTTGGGCGAGTGTGTGATGGGACAGTGTGAGTTGGGGGGAGTGTGTGATGGGACAGTCTGAGTTGGGGGAGTGTGTGATAGGACAGTGTGAGTTGGGGAGTGTGTGATGAGACAGTGTGAGTTGGGGGAGTGTGTGATGGGACAGTGTGAGTTGGGGAGTGTGTGATTGCACAGTGTGAGTTGGGGGGAGTGTGTGATGGGAAAGTGTGAGTTGGGGAGTGTGTGATGGGACAGAGTGAGTTGGGGGGGCGAGTGTGTGATGGGATGGTGTGAGTTCGGGAGTGTGTGATGAGACTGTGTGACTTGGGGAGTGTGTGATGAGACAGTGTGAATTGTGGGAGTGTGTGATGAGACAGCGTGAGCTGGGGGAGTGTGAGTTGGGGGGCGAGGGTGTGATGGGACAGTGTGAGTTGGGGAGAGTGTGTGATGGACGGTGTGCGTGTATGATGGGACAGTGTGTGTGATGGGACAGTGTGAGTTGGGGAGTGTCTGATGAGACAGTGTCAGTTGGAGAGTGTGTGATGAGATGGTGTGAGTTGGGGGGAGAGTGTGATAGGACAGTGTGAGTGGGAGAGTGTGTGATGGACAGTGTGAGTTGGGGAGTGTGTGATGGGACGGTGTGAGTTGCGGGGAGAGTGCGATAGGACAGTGTGAATTGGAGAGTGTGTGATGGACAGTGCGAGTTGAGGGAGTGTGTGATGGGACAGTCAGAGTTGGGGGAGTGTGTGATGGGACAGTGTGAGTTGCGGGGAGTGTGTGATGGGACAGTCTGAGTTGGGGAGTGTGTGATGGGACGGTGTAAGTTGGGGGAGTGTGTGATGGGACAGTGAGAGTTGGGGGAGTGTGTGATGGGACAGTGTGAGTTCAGGGAGAGTGTGTGAGGGGACAGTGTGAGTTGGGGGCTGTGTGATGGGACAGTGTCAGTTGGGGGAGTGTGTGATGGGACGGTGTGAGTTGGGGGAGTGTGTGAGGGGATGGTGTTCGTTGCGGGGAGTGTGTGATGGGACGGTGTAAGTTGGGGGAGTGTGTGATGGGACAGTGTGAGTTGGGGAGTGTTTGATGGGACAGTGTGAGTTGTGGGGCGTGTGTGATGGGACGGTGTGAGTTGGGGAGTGTGTGATGGGACAGTGTGAGTTGGGGGGAGTGTGTGATGGGACAGTGTGAGTTGGGGAGTGTGTGATGAGACAGTGTGAATTGGGGGGAGTGTGTGATGGGACAGTGTGAGTTGGGGAGTGTGTAATGGGACAGTGTGAGTTGGAGGGGTGAGTGTGTGATGGGACAGTGTTAGTTGGGGAGTGTGTGATGGGAAGGTGTGAGTTGGGAGAGTGTGTGATGAGACACTATGAATTGGGGGGAGTGAATGATGTGACAGTGTGAGTTGGGGGAGTGTGTGATGGGACAGTGTGAGTTGGGGAGTGTGTGATGGGACGGTGTGAGTTGGGGGAGTGTGTGATGCGACAGTGTGAGTTGGGGGAGTGTGTGATGAGACAGTATGAGTTGGGGGAGTGTGTGATGGGACAGTGTGAGTTGGGGAGTGTGTGATGGGACAGTGTGAGTTGCAGAGTGTCTGATGAGACAGTGTCAGTTGGAGAGTGTGTGATAAGACGGTGTGAGTTGTGGGGAGAGTGTGATAGGACAGTGTGAGTTGGAGAGTGTGTGATGGACAGTGTGAGTTGGGGAGTGTGTGATGAGACAGTGTGAATTGGGGGGAGTGTGTGATGGGACAGTGTGAGTTGGGGAGTGTGTAATGGGACAGTGTGAGTTGGAGGGGTGAGTGTGTGATGGGACAGTGTTAGTTGGGGAGTGTGTGATGGGAAGGTGTGAGTTGGGAGAGTGTGTGATGAGACACTATGAATTGGGGGGAGTGAATGATGTGACAGTGTGAGTTGGGGGAGTGTGTGATGGGACAGTGTGAGTTGGGGAGTGTGTGATGGGACGGTGTGAGTTGGGGGAGTGTGTGATGCGACAGTGTGAGTTGGGGGAGTGTGTGATGGGACAGTGTGAGTTGGGGGAGTGTGTGATGGGACAGTGTGAGTTGGGGAGTGTGTGATGGGACAGTGTGAGTTGCAGAGTTTCTGATGAGACAGTGTCAGTTGGAGAGTGTGTGATAAGACGGTGTGAGTTGTGGGGAGAGTGTGATAGGACAGTGTGAGTTGGAGAGTGTGTGATGGACAGTGTGAGTTGGGGAGTGTGTGATGGGACGCTGTGAGTGGGGGGGAGAGTGTGATAGGACAGTGTGAATTGGAGAGTGTGTGATGGACAGTGCAAGTTGGGGGAGTGTGTGATGGGACAGTGAGAGTTGGGCGAGTGTGTGATGGGACAGTGTGAGTTGGGGGGAGTGTGTGATGGGACAGTCTGAGTTGGAGAGTGTGTGATGGGACGGTGTAAGTTGGGGGAGTGTGTGATGGGACAGTGAGAGTTGGGGGAGTGTGTGATGGGACAGTGTGAGTTCAGGGGGAGTGTGTGATGGGACAGTCTGAGTTGCGGGAGTGTGTGATGGGACGGTGTGAGTTGGAGGAGTGTGTGATGGGGTGGTGAGAGTTGGGGAGTGTGTGATGGGACAGTCTGAGTTGGGGGCGTGTGTGATGGGATGATGTAAGTTGGGGGAGTGTGTGATGGGATAGTGTGAGTTGGGGGAGTGTGTGATGAGACAGTGTGAGTTGGGGGAGTGTGTGATGGGACAGTGTGAGTTCAGGGGGAGCGTGTGATGGGACAGTCTGAGTTGGGAGAGTGTGTGATGGGACAGTGTGAGTTGGAGAGTGTGTGATGGACAGTTTGAGTTGGGGAGTGTGTGATGGGATGGTGTGAGTTGGGGGGACAGTGTGATAGGACAGTGTGAATTGGAGAGTGCGTGATGGACAGTGCAAGTTGGGGGAGAATGTGATGGGACAGTGTGAGTTGGGCGAGTGTGTGATGGGACAGTGTGAGTTGGGGGGAGTGTGTGATGGGACAGTCTGAGTTGGGGGAGTGTGTGATAGGACAGTGTGAGTTGGGGAGTGTGTGATGAGACAGTGTGAGTTGGGGGAGTGTGTGATGGGACAGTGTGAGTTGGGGAGTGTGTGATTGCACAGTGTGAGTTGGGGGGAGTGTGTGATGGGAAAGTGTGAGTTGGGGAGTGTGTGATGGGACAGAGTGAGTTGGGGGGGCGAGTGTGTGATGGGATGGTGTGAGTTCGGGAGTGTGTGATGAGACTGTGTGACTTGGGGAGTGTGTGATGAGACAGTGTGAATTGTGGGAGTGTGTGATGAGACAGCGTGAGCTGGGGGAGTGTGAGTTGGGGGGCGAGGGTGTGATGGGACAGTGTGAGTTGGGGAGAGTGTGTGATGGACGGTGTGAGTTGGGGGAGTGTGTGATGGGACAGTGTGAGTTGGGGAGTGTCTGATGAGACAGTGTCAGTTGGAGAGTGTGTGATGAGATGGTGTGAGTTGGGGGGAGAGTGTGATAGGACAGTGTGAGTGGGAGAGTGTGTGATGGACAGTGTGAGTTGGGGAGTGTGTGATGGGACGGTGTGAGTTGCGGGGAGAGTGCGATAGGACAGTGTGAATTGGAGAGTGTGTGATGGACAGTGCGAGTTGAGGGAGTGTGTGATGGGACAGTCAGAGTTGGGGGAGTGTGTGATGGGACAGTGTGAGTTGCGGGGAGTGTGTGATGGGACAGTCTGAGTTGGGGAGTGTGTGATGGGACGGTGTAAGTTGGGGGAGTGTGTGATGGGACAGTGAGAGTTGGGGGAGTGTGTGATGGGACAGTGTGAGTTCAGGGAGAGTGTGTGACGGGACAGTCTGAGTTGGGGCCTGTGTGATGGGACAGTGTCAGTTGGGGGAGTGTGTGATGGGACGGTGTGAGTTGGGGGAGTGTGTGAGGGGATGGTGTTCGTTGCGGGGAGTGTGTGATGGGACGGTGTAAGTTGGGGGAGTGTGTGATGGAACAGTGTGAGTTGGGGAGTGTGTGATGGGACAGTGTGAGTTGTGGGGCGTGTGTGATGGGACGGTGTGAGTTGGGGAGTGTGTGATGGGAGAGTGTGAGTTGGGGGGAGTGTGTGATGGGACAGTGTGAGTTGGGGAGTGTGTGATGAGACAGTGTGAATTGGGGGGAGTGTGTGATGGGACAGTGTGAGTTGGGGAGTGTGTAATGGGACAGTGTGAGTTGGAGGGGTGAGTGTGTGATGGGACAGTGTTAGTTGGGGAGTGTGTGATGGGAAGGTGTGAGTTGGGAGAGTGTGTGATGAGACACTATGAATTGGGGGGAGTGAATGATGTGACAGTGTGAGTTGGGGGAGTGTGTGATGGGACAGTGTGAGTTGGGGAGTGTGTGATGGGACGGTGTGAGTTGGGGGAGTGTGTGATGCGACAGTGTGAGTTGGGGGAGTGTGTGATGAGACAGTATGAGTTGGGGGAGTGTGTGATGGGACAGTGTGAGTTGGGGAGTGTGTGATGGGACAGTGTGAGTTGCAGAGTGTCTGATGAGACAGTGTCAGTTGGAGAGTGTGTGATAAGACGGTGTGAGTTGTGGGGAGAGTGTGATAGGACAGTGTGAGTTGGAGAGTGTGTGATGGACAGTGTGAGTTGGGGAGTGTGTGATGAGACAGTGTGAATTGGGGGGAGTGTGTGATGGGACAGTGTGAGTTGGGGAGTGTGTAATGGGACAGTGTGAGTTGGAGGGGTGAGTGTGTGATGGGACAGTGTTAGTTGGGGAGTGTGTGATGGGAAGGTGTGAGTTGGGAGAGTGTGTGATGAGACACTATGAATTGGGGGGAGTGAATGATGTGACAGTGTGAGTTGGGGGAGTGTGTGATGGGACAGTGTGAGTTGGGGAGTGTGTGATGGGACGGTGTGAGTTGGGGGAGTGTGTGATGCGACAGTGTGAGTTGGGGGAGTGTGTAATGAGACAGTATGAGTTGGGGGAGTGTGTGATGGGACAGTGTGAGTTGGGGAGTGTGTGATGGGACAGTGTGAGTTGCAGAGTTTCTGATGAGACAGTGTCAGTTGGAGAGTGTGTGATAAGACGGTGTGAGTTGTGGGGAGAGTGTGATAGGACAGTGTGAGTTGGAGAGTGTGTGATGGACAGTGTGAGTTGGGGAGTGTGTGATGGGACGCTGTGAGTGGGGGGGAGAGTGTGATAGGACAGTGTGAATTGGAGAGTGTGTGATGGACAGTGCAAGTTGGGGGAGTGTGTGATGGGACAGTGAGAGTTGGGCGAGTGTGTGATGGGACAGTGTGAGTTGGGGGGAGTGTGTGATGGGACAGTCTGAGTTGGAGAGTGTGTGATGGGACGGTGTAAGTTGGGGGAGTGTGTGATGGGACAGTGAGAGTTGGGGGAGTGTGTGATGGGACAGTGTGAGTTCAGGGGGAGTGTGTGATGGGACAGTCTGAGTTGCGGGAGTGTGTGATGGGACGGTGTGAGTTGGAGGAGTGTGTGATGGGGTGGTGAGAGTTGGGGAGTGTGTGATGGGACAGTCTGAGTTGGGGGCGTGTGTGATGGGATGATGTAAGTTGGGGGAGTGTGTGATGGGATAGTGTGAGTTGGGGGAGTGTGTGATGAGACAGTGTGAGTTGGGGGAGTGTGTGATGGGACAGTGTGAGTTCAGGGGGAGCGTGTGATGGGACAGTCTGAGTTGGGGGAGTGTGTGATGGGACGTTGTGAGTTCGAAGAGTCTGTGATTGGGCGGTGTGAGTTGGGGAGTGTGTGATGGGACAGTCTGAGATGGGGGAGTGTGTGATGGGACAGTCTGAGTTGGGGGAGTGTGTGATGGGAGGGTGTGAGTTCGAGGAGTCTGTGATAAGGGCGGTGTGAGTTGGGGAGTATGTGATGGGACAGTCTGAGATGGGGGAGTGTGTGATGGGACAGTGTAAGTTGAGGGAGTGTGTGATGGGACAGTGTGAGTTGGGGGAGTGGGTGATGGGACAGTGTGAGATGGGGGAGTGTGTGATGGGACAGTGTAAGTTGAGGGAGTGTGTGATGGGACAGTGTGAGTTGGGGGAGTGTGTGACGGGACAGTGAGAGTTGGGACAGTGTGAGTTGGGGGCGTGTGTGATGGGACAGTGTGAGTTGGGAGAGTGTGAGCTGGGGGAGTGTGTGATGGGACAGTGAGAGTTGGGGGAGTGTGTGATGGGACAGTGTGAGTTGCGGGGAGTGTGTGATGGGACAGTCTGAGTTGGGGGAGTGTGTGATGGGACGGTTTGTTTTGGGGGAGGGTGTGATGGGACAGTGTGAGTTGGGGCCTGTGTGATGGGACAGTGTCAGTTGGGGGAGTGTGTGATGGGACGGTGTGAGTTGGGGGAGTGTGTGAGGGGATGGTGTTCGTTGGGGGGAGTGTGTGATGGGACGGTGTAAGTTGGGGGAGTGTGTGATGGAACAGTGTGAGTTGGGGAGTGTGTGATGGGACAGTGTGAGTTGTGGGGCGTGTGTGATGGGACGGTGTGAGTTGGGGAGTGTGTGATGGGAGAGTGTGAGTTGCGGGGAGTGTGTGATGGGACAGTGTGATTTGGGGAGTGTGTGATGAGACAGTGTGAATTGGGGGGAGTGTGTGATGGGACAGTGTGAGTTGGGGAGTGTGTAATGGGACAGTGTGAGTTGGAGGGGTGAGTGTGTGATGGGACAGTGTTAGTTGGGGAGTGTGTGATGGGAAGGTGTGAGTTGGGAGAGTGTGTGATGAGACACTATGAATTGGGGGGAGTGAATGATGTGACAGTGTGAGTTGGGGGAGTGTGTGATGGGACAGTGTGAGTTGGGGAGTGTGTGATGGGACGGTGTGAGTTGGGGGAGTGTGTGATGCGACAGTGTGAGTTGGGGGAGTTTGTGATGAGACAGTGTGAGTTGGGGAGAGAGGTGATGAGACAGTGTGAGTTGGGGGAGTGTGTGAAGAGACAGTGTGAGTTGGGGGAGTGTGTGATGAGACAGTGTGAGTTGGGGAGAGAGTGATGAGACAGTGTGAGTTGGGGGAGTGTGTGATGAGACAGTGTGAGTTGGGGGAGTGTGTGATGGGACAGTGTGAGTTGGGGAGTGTGTGAAGAGACAGTGTGAGTTGGGGGAGTGTGTGATGAGACGGTGTGAGTTGGGTAGGGTGTGATGAAACAGTGTGAGTTGGGGAGTGCGTGATGAGACAGTGTGAGTTGGGGAGTGCGTGATGAGACAGTGTGAGTTGGGGGAGTGTGTGATGGGACGGTGTTAGTTGGGGGAGTGTGTGATGGGACAGTGTAAGTTGAGGGAGTGTGTGATGGGACAGTGTGAGTTGGGGGAGTGGGTGATGGGACAGTGTGAGTTGGGGAGAGTGTGTGATGGGACAGTCTGAGTTGGGAGAGTGTGTGATGGGACGGTGTAAGTTGGGGGAGTGTGTGACGGGACAGTGAGAGTTGGGACAGTGTGAGTTGGGGGCGTGTGTGATGGGACAGTGTGAGTTGGGAGAGTGTGAGCTGGGGGAGTGTGTGATGGGACAGTGAGAGTTGGGGGAGTGTGTGATGGGACAGTGTGAGTTGCGGGGAGTGTGTGATGGGACAGTCTGAGTTGGGGGAGTGTGTGATGGGACGGTTTGGTTTGGGGGAGGGTGTGATGGGACAGTGTGAGTTGGGGCCTGTGTGATGGGACAGTGTCAGTTGGGGGAGTGTGTGATGGGACGGTTTGAGTTGGGGGAGTGTGTGAGGGGATGGTGTTCGTTGCGGGGAGTGTGTGATGGGACGGTGTAAGTTGGGGGAGTGTGTTATGGAACAGTGTGAGTTGGGGAGTGTGTGATGGGACAGTGTGAGTTGTGGGGCGTGTGTGATGGGACGGTGTGAGTTGGGGAGTGTGTGATGGGAGAGTGTGAGTTGGGGGGAGTGTGTGATGGGACAGTGTGAGTTGGGGAGTGTGTGATGAGACAGTGTGAATTGGGGGGAGTGTGTGATGGGACAGTGTGAGTTGGGGAGTGTGTAATGGGACAGTGTGAGTTGGAGGGGTGAGTGTGTGATGGGACAGTGTTAGTTGGGGAGTGTGTGATGGGAAGGTGTGAGTTGGGAGAGTGTGTGATGAGACACTATGAATTGGGGGGAGTGAATGATGTGACAGTGTGAGTTGAGGGAGTGTGTGATGGGACAGTGTGAGTTGGGGAGTGTGTGATGGGACGGTGTGAGTTGGGGGAGTGTGTGATGCGACAGTGTGAGTTGGGGGAGTTTGTGATGAGACAGTGTGAGTTGGGGAGAGAGTGATGAGACAGTGTGAGTTGGGGGAGTGTGTGATGAGACAGTGTGAGTTGGGGGAGTGTGTGATGGGACAGTGTGAGTTGGGGAGTGTGTGAAGAGACAGTGTGAGTTGGGGGAGTGTGTGATGAGACGGTGTGAGTTGGGTAGGGTGTGATGAGACAGTGTGAGTTGGGGAGTGCGTGATGAGACAGTGTGAGTTGGGGGAGTGTGTGATGGGAAGGTGTGAGTTGGGGGAATGTGTGATGGGACAGTGTGAGTTGGGGCCTGTGTGATTGGACAGTGTGAGTTGGGGGAGTGTGTGATGGGACAGTGTGAATTGGGGGGAGTGTGTGATGGGACAGTGTGAGTTGGGGAGTGTGTGATGAGAGTGTGAGTTGGGGGAGTGTGTGATGAGACAGTGTGAGTTGGGGAGTGTGTGATGAGACAGTGTGAGTTGGGGAGTGTGTGTAGAGACAGTGTGAGTTGGGGGAGTGTGTGATGAGATGGTGTGAGTTGGAGGAGCATGGGATGGGACGGTGTGAGTTGGGAGAGTGTGTGATGGGACGGTTGGAGTTGGGGGAGTGTGTGATGGGACGGTTGGAGTTGGGGGGAGTGTGTGATGGGACAGTGTGAATTGGGGGGAGTGTGTGATGGGACAGTGTGAGTTGGGGAGTGTGTGATGAGAGTGTGAGTTGGGGGAGTGTGTGATGAGACAGTGTGAGTTGGGGAGTGTGTGATGAGACAGTGTGAGTTGGGGAGTGTGTGTAGAGACAGTGTGAGTTGGGGGAGTGTGTGATGAGATGGTGTGAGTTGGAGGAGCATGGGATGGGACGGTGTGAGTTGGGAGAGTGTGTGATGGGACGGTTGGAGTTGGGGGAGTGTGTGATGGGACGGTTGGAGTTGGGGGGAGTGTGTGATGGGACGGTGTGAATTGGGGGAGTGTGTGATGAGACAGTGTGAGTTGGGGAGAGTGTGATGAGACAATGTGAGTTGAGGGAGTGTGTGATGGGACAGTGTGAGTTGAGGGAGTGTGTGATGGGACAGTGTGAGTTGGGGAGTGTGTGATGAGACAGTGTGAGTTAGGGAGTGTGTGGTGAGACAGTGTGAATTGGGGGAGTGTGTGATGGGACAGTCTGAGTTGGGGGGAGTGTGTGATGGGACAGTCTGAGTTGGGGAGTGTGTGATGGGATGGTGTAAGTTGGGGGAGTGTGTTTTGGGACAGTGAGAGTTGGGGGAGTGTGTGATGGGACAGTGTGAGTTGGGAGGAGTGTGTGATGGGACAGTTTGAGTTGGGGGAGTGTGTGATGGGACAGTGAGAGTTGGGGGAGTGTGTGATGGGACAGTGTAAGTTGGGGAGTCTGTGATGGGACGGTGTGAGTTGGGGGGAGAGTGTGATAGGACAGTGTGAGTTGGAGAGTGTGTGATGGACAGTGCGAGTTGGGGGAGTGTGTGATGGGACAGTGAGAGTTGGGGGAGTGTGTGATGGGACAGTGTGAGTTGGGGGGAGTGTGTGATGGGACAGTCTGAGTTGGGGAGTGTGTGATGGGACGGTGTAAATTGGGGGAGTGTGTGATGGGACAGTGAGAGTTGGGGGAGTGTGTGATGGGACAGTGTGAGTTGGGGGGAGTGTGTGATGGGACAGTTTGAGTTGGGGGAGTGTGTGATGGGATGGTGTAAGTTGGGGGAGTGTCTGATGGGACAGTGAGAGTTGGGCGAGTGTGTGATGGGACAGTGTGAGTTGCGGGGAGTGTGTGATGAGACAGTCTGAGTTGGGGGAGTGTGTGATGGGATGGTGTAAGTTGGGGGAGTGTGTGATGGGACAGTCTGAGTTGGGGGAGTGTGTAATGGGATGGTGTGAGTTGGATAGTGTGTGATGGACAGTGTGAGTTGGGGGGAGTGAGTGATGGGACAGTCTCAGTTGGGGGAGTGTGTGATGGGATGGTGTAAGTTGGGGGAGTGTGTTTTGGGTCAGTGAGAGTTCGGGGAGTGTGTGATGGGACAGTGTGAGTTGGGGGGAGTGTGTGATGGGACAGTTTGAGTTGGGGGAGTGTGTGATGGGATGGTGTAAGTTGGGGGAGTGTCTGATGGGACAGTGAGAGTTGGGCGAGTGTGTGATGGGACAGTGTGAGTTGCGGGGAGTGTGTGATGAGACAGTCTGAGTTGGGGGAGTGTGTGATGGGATGGTGTAAGTTGGGGGAGTGTGTGATGGGACAGTGTGAGTTGGGGGCGTGTGTGATGGGACGGTGTGAGTTGGGGAAGTGTGTGATGGGACGGTGTTAGTTGAGGGGAGTGTGTGATGGGACGGTGTAAGTTGGGGGAGTGTGTGATGGGACAGTGAGAGTTGGGAGAGTGTGTGATGGGATAGTGAGAGTTGGGGGAGTGTGTGATGGGACAGTGTGAGTTGGGGGGAGTGTGTGATGGGACAGTCTGAGTTGGGGGAGTGTGTGATGGGATGGTGTAAGTTGGCCGAGTGTGTGATGGGACGGTGTGAGTTGGGGGAGTGTGTGATGGGACGGTGTTAGTTGGGGGGAGTGTGTGATGGGACGGTGTAAGTTGGGGGAGTGTGTGATGGGACAGTGTGAGTTGGGGGAGTGTGTGATGGGACAGTGTGAGTTGCGGGGGGGTCAGTGTGAGTGACGGGGTGGTGCGGAGGGAGTGTTTGATTGGTATGCAAGAAACCTTGCTCCTGGTGGTGTCCCACACCCTCCCATACCCACCTCTGGATATCCTCATCTCCAATGGTGAGCAGACGTGGACGTTGGGGTTTAGTACCACACATAGGGAAGTTTATGGCCTGCAGCAGGAGGTCATAGGACTTCATAGCGAGGTGGCTGGTGGAGAGATGAGCTTCCTGGATCAGTGTGAAGTCTACGCCCAGCACGTAGCCATCTTCGTTGGTGAGGTAGAGCAGGCAGTTGAGGTGGATGAAGTGGTCATGCTGGAGGGCTGTTGATAGACGAGAGGGGTGGGATCAATATTGAGGGGACAGTGTTGGTTTGATGGGTGGGCTGAGGAGGAAGGGCAGGAATGGGGCATTGTAAGGGTGGGTGAGGAAAGAGGAGGAAGAGAGGAGTGGATGAGTGAAGCAATAAAGGAAGTGGAGCAGGCATAAGGAATTTGTCGAGGGAGGGAGAGTTGGGGGGGGTCAATGGGATGGGAAGAAGGTGGTGGGGGGAATCAAAGAAAAGGGGGACGCAGTTGCCAGTGAAGACAAATTCTGGAAGAATTGGATGAACACCACTGGCCAAGTAACCTGGGTCGGGGTGAAGTGGGTGCAGGTTCATGCAGGGTGGGCAGAGGATGGGAACCTTTCACCCAGCATCAGCTTCCGGCTGGACATCCCACCCTCCTGCGAAGTACTTGAACGGGTTTTCCTGCATAACCGCTGATCCTAGTGCAGGTGATTCAGCCAAAACATAAAATGCACGCCAGGCAGCACCTTTGCTGTCTTACCAACAATGACTCCCCTCTCCACAGGCGCCGACTGACCATCCAAGAGTTTCCAGCACATGTGGCCTATTTCTCCAAGTGCATGTTCCTGACCTCGTTCTGCTCCCAGAAGCAGAGCTGGGCTGACTTCATGGTGGACACTCAGACATTGAGGAGGGCAATTCTCACCCATGCCCGGCCCCACCAGTGGAGACAGACTGGGCACCTGAGACAACACCCTCACCTCTGCCCAACCTCCCACAGATTTGGGAGCTGACCACAGGCTAATTCAGGGGCGGGAAAATGGGAACGTCAAACAGTCCAGCACAGGAACAATCCTTTCAGCCCATCACATCTGTGTCAACAATGACGCCAATTAAACCTCGACTCTGTGGCCTGCACAAGGTCCATATCCCTTCATTCTGAGTCTCTGTGGCCTGCACAAGGTGCACATCCCTTCATCCTGAGCACATTCCTGTGCCGAAGAGCCATCACCCTCCATCACCACCCAAGACAGTGCATTCTAAGCATCCACCATTCTCTGTATAACAACCTTGCCCTGCACATCTCCTTTTGACTTTGCCTCCCTCAACCTAACTGCATATCCTCTCGTTCAAAATTCAAAGTAAATTTATTATCAAATTATGTATATGTCACCATATACTAGCCTGAAATTCATTTTCTTGCAGGCATTCACAGTAGAACAAAGAAATGCAATAGAAACAATGAAAGCTACACATAAAGACTGACAAACACAAGTTCAAAAAGAAACAAATAATAATAAATTAGTAAATAGATAAGTAAAAAAAGGGTCAGAACGGAGTGAAGATGGCGCTAAACGGTGACTCCTTTGTTTGCATCTTCAGAAACAGCTCTATTTCCATCTTTAGTATCTTTACTTTTCCCTTTCAGGGTTTTAGAAGACCCTGACCTGGAGTCACATGCTGACTACGGATCTTTGCGGGAATGGGACCCGCTCTCGGGGTTCCACAACCGGCTGTTGTTCGGCATGCCAAGGGATCGGCCTAAGAGTCTGGCTCGGCTTTGAAGGCCTAGAGATGGGTGGATCGAAGGTTGGCGTCCCAGACGGGTGAGTCGTGGGCGCTGGAACTTCTTTGGCTGTGTACCCAAAGACCCAAGACTTTTGGGCACTGAGCTCAAAAAAAGCGACACAACAGACTTTTAACATCGTAAACCAGTGAGTTGTTTGTTATGTCTCCCTTCTCAATGTGAAATGAAGATACCTCTTTCTCCCTTATTAGGGAGAGAGAGAGAGCCTGTGGTATGTCGAATACCGGGTGGACAGTGTAGTCTTTGGGGTATTGAAAGTTTGTCTTTGCTGTTGCTTTGCTCACAGTTGAGTGCTCAGTGGCAGGTGCCGATACTTTTTTTTTGCTAGTGAGGGGATGGGGGAATCATTGCTTGCTGCTGCTGCTTATGCGCAGGAGGGAGGGGAGCTGGGGGGGGGAACTTTGGGGTTCTAACATTTAACTGTCATTAATTCTTTGGGGCACTCCTCTGTTTTCGTGGATGGTTGAGAAGAAAAAGCATTTCAGGATGTATATTGTCTACATTTCTCTGACATTAAATGTACCTTTGAAAATAAATAATACTAACAACATGAGTTGTAGAGTATTTGAAGGTGAGTCTGTAGGTTGCAGAATCAGTTCAGAGTTGAGGTGAGTGAAGTTATCCACACTGGTTCAGCAGCCTGTTCCTGAACTTGGTGGTGTGGGACCCAAGGCTCCTGTACCTTCTTCCTGATGGAAGAACAGCGAGAAGAGGGTATGGCCTGGATGGTGGGGGTCCTTGATGGTGAATGTTGTATTCCTGCGATAGCGCTCCTTGTCGGTGTGGCTCAGTCGTAAGGAAGGCTTTACCTGTGGTGTATTATCACAGGAAAATGTCTAGTGTTTGACCTTGCACTCTGAGGAAACAGATTTTGATTCCCTACCCTATTCTATGCATTTTAAAAATCTATCTACAGTTCAGCATATAACACCATCATTCCTACAGTTTTGGTCAAAAAGCTCCAAACCCGGTCTTCTGTACCTCCCCCTACAACTGGATTCTCCACTTCCTAACCAGAAAACCACAATCTGTGGGGATCGGTGATAACATCTCCACCTCACTGTCAATCAACCTTGGCACACCTCAGGGATGTGTGCTTAGCCCACTGTTCTACTCTCTCTACACTGATGACTGTGTGACGAGGCATAGCTCAAATACCATCTATACATTTGCTGACGACACAGCTATTGCTAGCAGAAGTTCAGGTGATGAAGTGAGATATAGGTGCCCGATCAGACTTTTCCATGGATGGCTTCCAGACCGTTCGGGCTGACCGGAAGTGTACTGAGAGCGGTAAGCGTAAAGGAGTTGCGGGCTTATTCAGTTAGTCCTGACGAAGGGTCTCGGCCTGAAACGTCGACTGCACCTCTTTCTATAGATGCTGCTTGGCCTGCTGCGTTCACCAGCAACTTTGATGTATGTTGCTTGAATTTCCAGCATCTGCAGAATTCCTGTTGTTTGCGGGCTTATTGTTCTGGTTAACAACGGATGGTGCAATCCTGGTCATATTACAATTGAGGAATGTGTTTGTAGACCGGATATTGAACTGGGCGTCACGGGAGGTTGTTCCTGCCTGTGGCCATCGAACTTTGCAGCTCCTCCCGTGGAGGGTCAGACACCCTGAGCCAATAGGCTGGTCCTGGACTTATTTCCATCTGGCATAGTTTGCATATTGTTGTTTGATTGTTTGTGGTTTTTGTATTGCTATATTTATGCTCTATTCTTGGTTGGTGCAGCTGTAACGAAACCCAATTTCCCTCAGGATCAATAAAGTATATCTATCTATCAATTGAGTGGTGCTGCAGCAACAGCCCTGATGGTGAATGTTGATTATCTGTCAATAAGGCCAGATAACTGATTGTAGACTCCAGAAAGTCTAAGACAAGGGAACACACGCCAGCTATAAAGAAGGCAAGACAGTGGCTATATTTCATTAAGAGTTTGAGGAAATTTGGGGTGTCATCAAAGACACTTGCAAATTTATACAGATATAACTCAGAGAACATTCTAACTGGCTTTATCACTGTCTTTTCTGGGGGTGGGTGGGGAGGGTGCTACTGTAGAAAACTTAGTTTTTTTTTCTTTTCTCTTTCCATATACACACACACACACACACACACACACACACACATATATTCACATATATATATATATACACACACACATATGTATACATACTGTATATACACACATATATACTGTACACAACACACACACGCACACACATGCACACATACATAAATACACAGATATATACACATATGTACACACATATGCATACATTCACACTAAACGTACACATATACATACACTCATACATCCATATATACATATGTACACATAGTAACTCATGTTTTTTCTACTGTACAGTATTTCATTGTACTGCTGCCACAAAGGCAACACACTTCGTGACACATGCCAGTGATATTACCCCCAGGTCTGATTATGTCTCCAGAGAAAACAACCCAACTTTATCCACCCTTTCCTTATGGCTCACACTGTACTCCAGGCAGCATCCTGGTGGACCTCCTCTTCACCCTCTCCAAAGCCTCAACATCCTTCCTGTAACGTGGGTGCACACCCTGCTCCAGTGTGTCCTCAAAGTTTTATGCAGCTGTGAAGTGAATTCCTGACACTCGACAGACTCCATCCTTACCACCCTATCTATTTGCATGGCTACTTTCCAGGAGCTGTGGGCATGGACACCAGTACCCCTCTGATAATCTGGAGCATGCATTGGACAGACTTCAAATTCAAGATTCACATTTATGTGTGACGTGTATATTGAAACATACAGTGAAATGTGTTGTTTGCACCGACAAACAACACAAAGCAAGGATGTGCTGGGGAAACCCCACAAGTGTCGTAATTCATTCCGGTGCCAATGTTTCACGACCAACATGTTAAGTGGAACAACACAAGCAACAACAACAGGTAAACAAACTAAGACAACAACAGCAAAACAGGCCCCTTTCCATCCTCTTGCCCACCCAACCTCTCACACACAGACATGCCTCCAGCCTTCAGATCTTGGCCCTGGAGGATCAGGCTCGCAAGACGCTGGGAGCGGGATACACTGGAAACAGGACAGCAACTGGGTGCCGGGATCTAGAGTGGGGGTGACGAGAATGGGTGGACACCCAGATGGGTACCAACAATGGGGTGGATACCCGGAGTAGGGACACTGGGAGTGTCAATGGGAGCCCAGACCCAGTGGCAGAGGACTGACACCAGAAGCCAGGGCAGGCAGTGGGATTGTGCATCTGGATTGGGGTGGACACCTGGAATGTGAACAACAGGATGGTGAATCTGGATCAGGACAGATACCCGGAGTATGGACAGCGGGATCCTTGAACTGGATCTGGAGAAAGATGCCAGGAGTGTAGACACTGGGATCGTGGATCCGGATCGGAGCAGACACACGGATCATGGATCTGGGTCAGGGCAGATGCCTGGAGAAGGGACACTGGGGTGGTGAATCTGGACAGAGGCAGACACCCAAAGTAGGGACATGGGGGTGGCAGATCCGGATCAGGAACAAGGGTCGCGACCCAGGGGAAGTCACATACCCGCCCACTGGTGACAGTCTGGTGTCTCGACCAATAGGAGGGCAGATTAGGAAGGTGATTAACGTACCTAGCTCCTCCTCATCTTCCTCCTCCAGGTTGATCAGGCTGACATACTTGCGCAGGTCCCGCAGGATCAGCACATCATCACTGTAGAAACGCTCATTCACCTGCTGCGCAGGGTTCTCCACGGTCAGCGCCGTGCACGTGTTCCTGATCACGTGCAGCGTCCAGTTGGCGCCGTTGGCGGGTAGGCGGCGTGCTGACACCTCCCCCTGGCGGCGCCAGCCCTCCAGCATGGTGGCATCATCCCCGTTCCCAGCCGCCTGGTCTGTCAGCAGCTTCCGGTACCAGTGGAACATGAGCTCCGAGAAGTCGAGCAGTTGCTCCCGGTAACCAGTCACAAAGTCCATTGGACCGGCGCTGCGGAGAAAGTAAACTGCTTAAATCGTGTGGTTCCCCTCCCCCCCCCCCAGGGCTGGTGCCCGTTCCCCACTCCCACCGGCCCCGTCCTGAGACACCACCCCTCATCATCGGACCCCTACCCACCCCTCATCACCCATCCCCGGACCCCAAGACACTTCTCCCAGAACCCCTAACATCCTGAGACCTCCTCGGCCCCAGACACTGACCAGTCGAGATATCGCTCCATCTCCGGACTCCTACTGGCCCTGAGACACCCCTCTCCTCCCCAGAACCCAACTGGCCCCTGGATACTTCATGTCACCCCCACCACCTCATCCCTAGACCCATACTGGCCCCAGGAACCCCATCCTCGGTCCCCTACCTGCCCCGAGACACCCCGCCCCACCATTCCCTCCAAACTGGCCCCAAGATACTACCCCACCAATCACCCCATCCCTTGACCCCTAACAGCTCCAGAACTAACTCCCTCTCATCTCAGGACCCCTACTAGCCCCGGGACACCCCTCATCTCTCTAGCCCCAACCTACACTGAGATACTACACCACCCCATCCCTGGAGTACCAGCCCTGAGACACCTCTCCTCCCCTCAACGCCTGGACCCCTATCAGCCCCGAGACACCCCTCCTGTTCCCAATCCCCGGACCCCTACCAGCCACAAGACACCTCTTCCCTCCATTATGAACCTCAATTGGCCCCAAGAACACCCCCGCCATCCCTATACCCCACTCCTGGCCCCAAGACCTTCCACCCAATCATCCCCAGCCTAGCCCTGGACCCCTCACCACACTCCCCTACCACACCCCCGGACCCCACCCACGGATCAAAGATACATCTCCAGGCCCCACCACCACACCCAGGATCCCCCCTCCCTCCTATACCCTGGCACCCAGCTTTGTTCCCACACCAACTCTCCACCCCTGAACCCCACCTGGAGGAGGGACGTAGACTAGCCCTGGGGGGGGATTGGGGGTTGTTGGTGTGGTTGGGGGGGGGGTGACCAGTCCAGTGGTGTAATTAGGGGTGAGTAGACATTGATCACCATGGGAGGGGTTATAGTTGGGGGGAATGCTGCGGGTAGAGAGACAAGCTGAACAGCCCGGTGGGGGGGTTGACTGCGTGGTAGGGTGCTGACCAGTCAAGGGAAGGGGTCCCACCTGTAAAAGGGAGACGAACCGCTCACCTCCTGTCTGGTCTCCCTTTCAGCTGAAATAAACACTGTCGGGATTCTGCTCTGATGCATTCCTGGGGTTCCGGAATCCCCACACCCTCCCCGTGTAAAACTGATGTTTTGATTCGGTTTTGAGATGTTCCGGTCCCTTGTCACAGCCGGAACTGGGAGGGGGGTTCTGGGAGAACAATGGCTGGGCCGCTCTCAGCAACGGCGACTGGGGGCTGAATATGCTGAAGTTGTGGTGGGGGGGCAGGATTAGATTAGATTAGATTATGAAGACACGTAGTCCTCTTTTATAGTCATTTAGTAATGCATACATTAAGAAATGATACAATATTTCCTCCGGTGTGATATCACAAAACACAGGACAGACCAAGACTGAAAAAACTGAGAAAACCACATAATTATAACATATAGTTACAACAGTGCAACAATACTGATGAAGAAGTCCATGAGCACAGTAAAGAGTTCAAAGTCTCTCAAATGTCCCACATCTCACGCAGACGGGAGAAGGAAGAAAATCTCTCCCTGACATGCCGACCACAGTCCGACTCTGAGTCATCCGAAAACTTCAAGCCTCCGATCAGCTCTCCAACACCGAGTACTGAGCGCCATCTCTGTCCGAACGATTCAACCTCAATCGGTCGCCAACAGCAGGCAAAGCCGGGGATTTTGAGGCCTTCCCTCCGGAAGATTCCCAACCACGCGGTAACAACAGCAGCCAACTAGTGTTTCAGAAATTTCTCCAGATGTTCCTCAGTGCTTTCTTGTCCATCTCCATCAAATCAGAATCATCCACAGCCCCTGTTTAACAGATACGATATCATTTTTCACCGGAGGGCTGCACATGCACAGCGCTGCTCTCTCTCCTCCCACCGTTAAAATCCCCCAAGAAAGCAAACTCCCACGGAAGGGACCAGGATGCAGGGACGGAGTGTGGAAGTGAAAGGTGTGCCTTGACGGAGAGGGTTGGAGAGGTCTGTTTGAGAGTGAGGTTGAGGTTCCCCCATCACTGACATGACCTCTCCCTGGGGAGTTGGGGGGGGGCAGGATGGTGTAGTGAACACTCCCCCACGTCTGACGTGATCCGTCCCCGGGGAGTCTGGTCGCAGATGGTGGAGTGAACGCTCCCCGACGTCTGACGCAATCCATCCCCGGGGAGTCTGGTCGCAGACGGTGGAGTGAACGCTCCCCCACGTCTGACGCGATCCGTCCCCGGGGAGTCTGGTCGCAGACGAGATGGTGAAGTGAACGCTCCCCCACGTCTGACGCGATTCATCCCCGGGGAGTCTGGTCGCAGACGAGATGGTGGAGTGAACACTCCCCCACGTCTGACGTGATCCGTCCCTGGGGAGTCTGGTCGCAGACGGTGGAGTGAACGCTCCCCCACGTCTGACGCGATCCGTCCCTGGGGAGTCTGGTCGCAGACGAGATGGTGGAGTGAACACTCTCCCACGTCTGACGTGATCCGTCCCCGGGGAGTCTGGTCGCAGACGAGATGGTGAAGTGAACGCTCCCCCATGTCTGACGCGATTCGTCCCCGGGGAGTCTGGTCGCAGACGAGATGGTGGAGTGAACACTCTCCCACGTCTGACGTGATCCGTCCCCGGGGAGTCTGGTCGCAGACGAGATGGTGGAGTGAACACTCTCCCACGCCTGACGTGATCCGTCCCCGGGGAGTCTGGTCGCAGACGAGATGGTGAAGTGAACACTCCCCCATGTCTGAAGCGATTCGTCCCCGGGGAGTCTGGTCGCAGACGAGATGGTGGAGTGAACACTCCCCCACGTCTGACGTGATCCGTCCCTGGGGAGTCTGGTCGCAGACGGTGGAGTGAACGCTCCCCACGTCTGACGCGATCCGTCCCCGGGGAGTGTGGTCGGAGACGAGATGGTGGAGTGAACACTCTCCCCCACGTCTGACACGATCCGTCCCCGGAGAGTCTGGTCGCAGACGAGATGGTGGAGTGAACGCTCCCCCACGTCTGACGCGATCCATCCCCGGGGAGTGTGGTCGGAGACGAGATGGTGGAGTGAACACTCTCCCCCACGTCTGATGCGATCCGTCCCCGGGGAGTCTGGTCGCAGACGAGATGGTGGAGTGAACACTCCCCCACGTCTGACACGATCCGTCCCCGGGGAGTCTGGTCGCAGACGGTGGAGTGAACGCTCCCCCACGTCTGACGCGTTCCGTCCCCAGGGAGTGTGGTCGGAGACGAGATGGTGGAGTGAACACTCTCCCCCAGCTGTTGTAACTGTCACTGCCACTGTCCATAAACACAGCCAGGCCCTCCTTCCTGTCATCCGTATAATTTATTTCTGTATAAAAAAACAACGCAAATTTGAAGTCCTGATTTTCTGGCTCTGCGTCCATAAAGATAAAGCTCCATGGCTGGTGGACTGGAGGTGGTGCTGGGGATCCTGGCCTCACCCAGGGAGGGAGGGTCACATGAACACTCCACCACTAGGGTGCCGGACACCTGTCGACCGCTGCAAGGTGCTGATGGCCTCTTTCAGAAAGTCCTTCTGGTAGGCAGACAACCCCATCTGACCCACAATCTCCTTCATCATCTGCATCTGCTCGGGCAGGCTGCCACAGCTCTCCAGCTGGCTTAGGTAGCGGGCACACAGGCGCGAGCCCTCCCCGTCAGTGCCGGCACCCTGGCACCGGGCCTTGGCAGAAGGCAGCTCCCGAAACACTGGCTCCTGCTTGATGTCGTGGCAGGACAGCATGTAGAGGCACTCGCGGCTGGAACACAGTAGCCTGGTACAATGGGGGACCTGCAGTGAGCACAGGGCACAGAATCATACCCCTTGTTCCACTCTAACCCCACCAGCCTGCTCCAATCCCACACTCCTCTCTTCCTCACTCATTCCTGCTAGTCTCGCCTCCCCACCTCCTCTGATAGTTGAGTCCCATCATAACTACCCTTCATGTGAAAATTTTAACCTTTAAACCTCCACCTCCTCACCTGGAACCATTCCTTCTACTTTTAGCAGCCTTAGCATGGGGAACTGACTCTGCCTAATAACCCTATCTGGCCAATCTGTGATACCCTAATGCTATGGAGGGAAGCAACACAGATTTTCGCATTTTCAGATCTCATCTCTTGGAGGAATACCACTGCTGAACAGCCCATCCTACAGTGCAACATTCCTACATTGCCTCCAACCTCAGAGTGTGACACTCCCTCAGAATGGGTTTGGGATGCTGTGCTTAGCACTGTTGGTGAATGCCATTGTGAAGAGGCAGTTTGCAGAGTCACAGGTCATTCCAAAAGGATGGAGTGGTGTTGGCCAGAAGGAACTACAGTCAGTGAATTTGAATGAATCAGGGACAGTGGACCAATTGTCTTTGGTTCTTGCCATGAGGAAGGAGACGGAGGCCGCCATTTTATGAAGGAGACTGGGTTCTCCATTTTGTGAGACAGTCGCTTGGTTTGATAAGTGTTTTAAAATAGGCACAATGAAGCCTCAGGTAATCTGCTGAACTAGGAACCATTTCTAAATAAGTTATTTGTGAGATGTTCTTTGGTTGGATGCAGGTTTTTGACTGTTGGGGTCAGCATCTGTTCTGAGTGAATCAAGCTGATGGAGAACAGAGCCATAAATTACAGATTGTCACTTGCTGGGAAGAGGGCAAGATATGGGTGCTGGCCTGGAGCAGAGCCAATAGAAAGGAGCTAAAGGTCAGACACATGGCCTACAGCCAATTACACTGGATTGTAATATCTGAATTGGTAAGGAATGAATATTGATTGAAACATATAAGATTATTAAGGGATTGGACACGCTAGAGGCAGGAAACATGTTCCCGATGTTGGGGGAGTCCAGAACCAGATGCCACAGTTTAAGAATAAGGGGTAGACCATTTAGAACGGAGTTGAGGAAAAACTTTTTCACACGGAGGGTTGTGTTTCTGTGGAATGCTCTGCCTCAGAAGGCAGTGGAGGCCAATTCTCTGGATTCTTTCCAGAAAGAGTTAGATAGAGCTCTTAAAGATAGCGGAGTGAAGGGATATGGGGAGAAGGCAGGAACTGGATACTGATTGTGGATGATCAGCCATGATCACAGTGAATGGCGGTGCTGGCTCGAAGGACTGAATGGCCTACTCCTGCACCTATTGTCTATTGAATATAAAAGCAGACACTCCAAGTGTGTTGGTCTCGCGGATGTGAAGTGTCCTTCATGGAGATTCAAACCGGGACGGAGAGGGACATGTGGTCAGCTGCAGAAACACCTTTTTAATTGGCAATATATTTTCTATTCTTTGACTGTTAATAGAAGGTCAGGGAAACTTAGTAGGTATGCCACAGGTATTTGGTTGTGTAAGTTCATGTTCTTCCTTGTGACAAAAAATATATTTACCGGTAAATACAGATCTCTCTGTGCCTCTCTGATCATTATTACAAGAACCACCCTTAATAATAGTGGTCAGCTGGTCACCCAAGTGAGGTCAAAGCAGTTGGAATCTCATTTCTGGACCCTTGGCTCAGCAAGCTCGGTAGGACTTTTCTGTTTGGAGCGAAGGAGGATGAGAGACGGCTTGATTGAGGTGTACGAATTGATGAGGCACAGGTGGAGAGGACATCCAGAGACCTTTCCCCAGGAAAGAAATGGCTAATATGAGGGGACAAAATTGTAAGGTGATTGGAGGAAAGTGTGGGGGGGGGGGTGGAATACAGAGGCATTTTTTTTAAAAAAACAGTGGTGGGTGTGTGGAACGGGGTAGTGGTAGAGTCAGATGTATCAGAGACATTTGAGAGATTCTTTTAGATCAGCACACGGATGATGGAAAGAAGGAGGGCTACGTGAGAGGAAAGGATTGGATGTATCTAGAGTAGATTAAAAGGTCAGCACTACATCGTGAACTGAAGGGCCTGTACTGTGCTGTAATGTCCTAACAATCTTAATATGGACCCAAACCCCTTCCCACTCCCCAGTTCCCCACCCCATTCCTCCCAAAGCCCTCAATGACAGAATCTAGATTAACTAATAGAATCCAGAGTTGGCACCTACCTGAACATATAGCTTGACAAAGAAGGCACTGCCCTTTGGGAACCCCGGCAGACGACCTCCCGCTCCACAACCACAGCCGTGCACTTCCTTACTGAAGTCGCTGGACTGCGTGAGAACCAGGGAGTGGTTCAGCCCACACCAGATGTCCACTGGTCGCTTCAGGTATGGCACCTTGACACAACCAGATATATGACAGCAGGATGCACATCACACACCATCTCCTCCTCCCCAGATCACACAGTCCCACGCAGACTGAAACTATCCCTCCACGTGGTCCTATTACACACTCCTGGGGTCAGACACAGTGAAGCTCCCTCCACACTGTCCCATCACACACTCCTAGAGTCAGACACAGAGTGAATCTCTCTCTACACCATCCCATCACACACTCCCAGGGTCAGACATAAACAGAAACTATCCCTCCACACTATCCTATTACACACTCCCAGGGTCAGACACAGACTGAAACTATCCCTCCACACTGTCCCATCACACACTCCTAGAGTCAGACACAGAGTGAATCTCTCTCTACACCGTCCCATCACACACTCCCAGGGTCAGACATAAACAGAAACTATCCCTCCACACTATCCTATTACACACTCCCAGGGTCAGACACAGACTGAAACTATCCCTCCACACCGTCCCATCACACACTCCTAGAGTCAGACACAGAGTGAAGCTCCCTCTACACCGTCCCATCACACACTCCTAGAGTCAGACACAGAGTGAAGCTCCCTCTACACTGTCCCATCATACACTCCCGGGGTCAGACACAGAGTGACCCTCCCTCCACACCGTCCCATCACACACCCCCGGGGTCAGACACAGAGTGAAGCTCCCTCCACACCGTCCCATCACACACTCCCAGAGTCAGGCACAGAGTGAAGCTCCCTCTACACCGTCCCATCACACACTCCTAGAGTCAGACACAGAGTGAAGCTCCCTCTACACCGTCCCATCACACACTCCTAGAGTCAGACACAGAGTGAAGCTCCCTCTACACTGTCCCATCATACACTCCCGGGGTCAGACACAGAGTGACCCTCCCTCCACACCGTCCCATCACACACCCCCGGGGTCAGACACAGAGTGACCCTCCCTCCACACCGTCCCATCACACACCCCCGGGGTCAGACACAGAGTGAAGCTCCCTCCACACCATCCCATCACACACTCCCGGGGTCAGACACAGAGTGAAACTGCCTACACACCTTCCCATCACACACTCCCAGAGTCAGGCACAGAGTGAAGCTCTCTCTACACCGTCCCATCACACACTCCTAGAGTTAGTCAACAGAGTGAAGCTCCCTCTATACTGCCCCATCACACTCCTGGGTCAGATGCCATAGGTGCCTGGTAAACTGATTTTCTATGGTGTTATAGGCACAGACAGATGGCAAGTGTTGGGATCAAGAGAGTTTGACCGTACCAGGGTTGGTTCTCCTCTGTCGATCTTGTCACCTGTCCCCAGTTGTCCATATCGGTTGTTTCCCTGCATGAACACACGTCCAAATTCATCGACCAGCCCCAGATGGTTGTATCCCAGTGAACAACTGATCACCTGCAAGAATATTACGGTCAGCACTCAAAGTCGTAACTAAGTTTGTTACCAAAGTACGTGAATGGTACCATAGACTACCTGGAGATTCATTTTTTGCAGGCATTCACAGTAGAATGAAGAGTGAAGAAATACAGTAGAATTTTCAAACAAAAGCTATACGTAATTGACTCAGTGTGAAAGGTGAAGTGTGAAAGGGGAACTTCATTCAGACGGTGGAGAGAGTGTGGAGCAAGATGCCAGTGAAAGTGGTGGACGTGGGTTTCATTTCAATACTTAAGAGAAGCTTGGATAAGTACATGGATGGAAGGGGTATGGTCCGGGTGCAGGTTGGTGGCACTAGACAGAATAATAGCTACAAGCTATCTTGTGTTTTTTTATTATTGTGTTATTTATCTTATTGTGCTTTTTTTGTGCTGCAACAGATCAGGAGTAACATTTTATTCTTTACGGTTGTGCGCTAGAAATGACATTAAACAATCTTGAATCTCAAACAGATGAAGCGTTCTTGAAAGTGGGTCTGTCAGTTGTAGAATCTGCTCAGGCAGAGTTTGTCCACTTTAATGTGGCTCCATTGCTTTCCTGGTCAAGCCACGCTCAGTGGACATGTTTGGCCTCGGCACCATCACTCATGGGCCACAGTTGGGTGTCCACATCACTTCAATGAGGAAAGACTCAACCCAGGTTGGTAGGATTTGTGGGACATGGACCAGCCAGGTCTATCCCTTGCATGGGTGGGCATGAGGAACCCGGAATCTTGTTGTTGTGACGGCAGTAGGAATCTGCTCCATTTCCCCTCCCTCACTGACCGAAGACTGCTGTGCAGTGGGGGGGGGGAGCACATTGTACCTGGGCTGACTGCTGTGCAGTGGGGGGGGGCACATTGTACCTGGGGCTGACTGCTGTGCAGTGGGGGGGGGCACATTGTACCTGGGGCTGACTGCTGTGCAGTGGGGGGGGGCACATTGTACCTGGGCTGACTGCTGTGCAGTGGGGGGGGAGCACATTGTACCTGGGCTGACTGCTGTGCAGTGGGGGGGGGCACATTGTACCTGGGGCTGACTGCTGTGCAGTGGGGGGGGGGCACATTGTACCTGGGGCTGACTGCTGTGCAGTGGGGGGGGGGCACATTGTACCTGGGCTGACTGCTGTGCAGTGGGGGGGGGAGCACATTGTACCTGGGGCTGACTGCTGTGCAGTGGGGGGGGGCACATTGTACCTGGGCTGACTGCTGTGCAGTGGGGGGGGAGCACATTGTACCTGGGCTGACTGCTGTGCAGTGGGGGGGGCACATTGTACCTGGGCTGACTGCTGTGCAATGGGGGGGGGGGCACATTGTACCTGGGGCTGACTGCTGTGCAGTGGGGGGGGGCACATTGTACCTGGGGCTGACTGCTGTGCAATGGGGGGGGGGGGAGCACATTGTACCTGGGCTGATGAGGCTTTTCCAGGTTTTGTCTTGTACAGGCAGTTGATAGCATGGTTAAGGTGTATGGTATTCTGACCTTCATTAGTTGGGGACAAGGTAATACTGCAGTTCTATAAAACTTTGGTTAGACCACATTTGGAACATCTTGTTCATTTCTGGTGGCCTCATTATCAGAAGGATGTGGAAGCTTTAGAGATGATGCAGAGGAGATTCACCAAGATGTTGCCTGGATTATAAAGCATGTCTTATGAGGAAACGTTGAGCAAGCTAGGGCTGTTCTCTTTTGAGTGGAGGAGGATGAGAGGTGACATTACAGTAGAGTACAAGATGATAAGGGGCATAGATCTAGCGGACAGCCAGACTTTTTACCCAGGATGAAAATGGCTAATATAAGGGGGCTAATTTTAAGGTGATTTGGAGTGAAGCACAGGGGGGATATTAGAGATAAGTTTTTTTATATAGAGAGTGGTGGGTGCGTGGAAGGAACACACTGCCAGGGGTGGTAGAGGCAATACATTAGGGACACTAAAGAGACTCTGAGATAGGCAATGGATGATAGTAAAATGATGAGCTATGTGGGATGGGTTAGATTGATATTGGGCTAGGTTAAAAAGCTGGCACAATATTGTGGGCTGAAGGGCCTTTATTGCACCGTAGTGTTTTGTACCAGTATTTGAAAAGAGCAGCAAAAACAAACCAGGGAACTCGTTCAATGAGTGACATCAGTGTGAATTACTGTAGGTTTGAAGTGCAGCCAGGAGGACATGGCACAGAGAATCGGAAGCCCTGGCAACACACTTCGAGGAAGGAGCGTGTGCACTGGGAGGGAGACATCAGCAGGGTTACTGTCTGGACAGGGAGCAGAACCCGGGGTTCTCTGGGTGTGGTAGAAATGGTTAAAACTAGTGTCGGATGGGATACTTGACCATTCTGGAACAGCTGGGCTTAAGACTGGTGATGCGTGTCGAGTATAACCTTGGATGATACGTGCAGTGCCAGGGACTCCAATTAAAAAGATATTAGGTCCCTGGAACCAGGAGGGAAGTTGTGCCTGGGGGTAAACTATGAGCCCTGATAACAGGAAGTAGGAAGAACTGTTAGACTCGTGCTGAGAGATAATTGACATGTCTTTTAAATGATTGATTATTTACTGACCATGGGATGCCAAACAAAGTTATGTGAAGTTGTTTTCCTTGCTGTCATCAGAGGATGAGAGGTGACCTGATAGAGGTGACAAGATAATGAGAGACATTGATCGTGTGGGTAGTCAGAGGCTTTTTCCCAGGGCTGGAATGGCTAGCACGAGAGGGCATAGTTTTAAGGTGCTTGGAACTAGGTACAGAGGAGGTGACAGGAGTAAGTTTTTTTTGGTTTTTTTTACACAGAGAGTGGTGATTGCGGGGAATGGGCTGCCAGCGGCGGCGGTGGTGGTGGAGGCGGAAACGATAGGGTCTTTTAAGAGACTCCTGGATGGCTACATGGAGCTCAGAAGAATAGAGGGCTCTGGGTAAGCCTAGGTAGTTCTAAGGTAAGGACATGTTCGGCACAGCTTTGTGGGCTGAAGGGCCTGTATTGTGCTGTAGGTTTTCTATGTTTCTATGTTTTCTATAAATATGACCTTTTCAGAATGGCAGGCGGTGACTAGTGGGGTACCGCAAGGCTCAGTGCTGGGACCCCAGTTGTTTACAATATATATAAATGACTTGGATGAGGGAATTAAATGCAGCATCTCCAAGTTTGCGGATGACACAAAGCTGGGTGGCAGTGTTAGCAGTGAGGAGGATGCTAAGAGGATGCAGGGTGACTTGAATAGGTTGGGTGAGTGGGCAAACTCATGGCAGATGCAATTTAATGTGGATAAATGTGAAGTTATCCACTTTGGTGGCAAAAATAGGAAAACAGATTATTATCTGAATGGTGGCCGATTAGGAAAAGGGGAGGTGCAACGAGACCTGGGTGTCATTATACACCAGTCATTGAAAGTGGGCATGCAGGTAGAGCAGGCGGTGAAAAAGGCGAACGGTATGCTGGCATTTATAGCGAGAGGATTCGAGTACAGGAGCAGGGAGGTACTACTGCAGTTGTACAAGGCCTTGGTGAGACCACACCTGGAGTATTGTGTGCAGTTTTGGTCCCCTAATCTGAGGAAAGACATCTTTGCCATAGAGGGAGTACAAAGAAGGTTCACCAGATTGATTCCTGGGATGGCAGGTCTTTCATATGAAGAAAGACTGGATGAACTGGGCTTGTACTCGTTGGAATTTAGAAGATTGAGGGGGGATCTGATTGAAACGTATAAGATCCTAAAGGGATTGGACAGGCTAGATGCGGGAAGATTGTTCCCGATGTTGGGGAGGTCTAGAACGAGGGGTCACAGTTTGAGGATAGAGGGGAAGCCTTTTAGGACCGAGGTTAGGAAAAACTTCTTCACACAGAGAGTGGTGAATCTGTGGAATTCTCTGCCACAGCAAACTGTTGAGGCCAGTTCATTAGCTATGTTTAAAAGGAAGTTAGATATGGCCCTTGTGGCTACAGGGGTCAGGGGGTATGGAGGGAAGGCTGGGTTCTGAGTTGGATGATCAGCCATGATCATAATAAATGGCGGTGCAGGCTCGAAGGGCCGAATGGCCTACTCCTGCACCTATTTTCTATGTTTCTATGTTTCTATGTATTACCTAAAAATCGGAGTTCTGGTGCCAGTGGAGACTGCTGCAGACTCTCCATGATATCAGGTTAATAAACAAAACTCGAAGTCACTCTAGTGTTCTTAGTTAGTGTTTCTACAACAGTGGGGCTGGCGAGTTGGGAGAGCTTTGTAGCGGTCTGCAGACCTGAGGATCAGTGACTGGCCAGAGACTAGGCAATGGTATACACAGCTGTGTGATTATTTCCACGGAGCGCAAAGGGTTAGTGCGACCTTTACCTTGGAGGAAAGCGCCAGCGCCAGAGGCATCTGCGGGTCAAAGGGATCAAAGGCGTGAAGAGTTCCAAAGAGGTCCCGATAGACACCAGCAGTGTGTACTTCCAAGTAGACAGCACCTGAGTCTGGAAACAGACAGCCAGAGCATAATGACAAAGTAACAGGTTGTTCAGTACAGCCTCCTGCCCCACTGAGGGAGCTCCCTGCAGAGACTGCAAGAGAGCCAGTACAGAGGCCACACCATAACATACCATTTAAACAAGTGTGCTTCCACTGTCCAACGAGCCCTCTGTACTGCCCTTGCCAACAGAGTGGCACTCCCTTGGCCCCATCCCACCCACTCCCACCTGGGCATCACTCCCTCAGCTCCACCCCTCTGACACTGTGACACTCCCTCAGAACTGTCCATCAGACAGATCGAGATGGGAAACATAGAAAACCTACAGCACCTACAGCCCTTCGGCCCACAAAGCTGTGCCAAATATGTCCTTACCTTAGAACTTACCTAGGGTTACCCATATCCCTCTATTTTTCTGAGCTCCATGTACCTGTCCAGGAGTCTCTTCAAAGACCCTATCGTATAGACCACTATTGCCGGCAGCCTATTCCACGCACTCACCGCTCTCTGCATAAAAAACTTATCCCTGACGTCTCCTCTGTACCTACTTCCAAGCACCTTAAAACTGTGCCCTCTCATTCGAGCCATTTCAGCCCTGGGAAAAAGCCTCTGACAACCCACACAATCAATGCCTCTCATCATCTTATACACCTCTATCAGGTCACCTCTCATCCTCTGTCACTCTAAGGAGAAAAGGCTGAGTTCACTCAACCTATTCTCATAAGGCATGCTCCCCAATCCAGGCAACATCCTTGTAAATATGACTTCACAATTTCTCCCTTGTCCCTCTCAGGTTCATTCAACCTCTCTCCTGCCTCTTACATTCCCTTCTCATCCTCCTCAGGGACATTGCTGAAGATGCAGGGAGCTCCCAGTCCCATTATTAAGCTCTGTCTGCTGTTTCTCTGACCCTGTCTTTTGTCTCGCTCTCCCTGACCTCCCTGTAGCACAAACCAAATTCCCCTCTCTCCCTGTTTGACCCCAGACACTGACCACTCCCACCCCACCACCCTCTCCCAACTCACCCTGATTGACCTCAAAGACCCCTCTCACCACACCACCCTCTCCCTGAACTCCATCTGACCCCAGACACTAACCACTCCCACCCTACACCACCTTCTGCGTGAACTCCATCAGACCCCAGACACTGACCAACCCCACTCAACACTTCCCTCTTCCTGAACTCCGTCTGACCCCACACTGACCACTCCCATCCTACACCACCCTCTCCCTGAACTCCATCTGACCCCAGACACTGACCACCCCCACCAGACCACCCTCTCCCTGAACTCCATCTGACCCCAGACACTGACCACTCCCACCCTACACCACCCTCTCCCTGAACTCTGTGACCACAGACACTGACCACTCCCACCCTACACCACCCTCTCCCTGAACTCCCTGTCTGACCCCAGACACTGACCACTCCCACACCACCCTCTCCCTGAACTCCCTGTCTGACCACAGAGACTGACCCCTCCCACCAAACCACCCTCTCCCTGTCTGACTGAGACAATTACCACTCCCACCACACCACCCTCTCCCTGAACTCCCTGTCTCACTCCAGATACTGACCACTCCCACCACACCACCCTCTTTCTGAACTCCCTGTCTGACCCCAGACACTGACCACTCCCACACCACCCTCTCCCTGAACTCCCTGTCTGACCACAGAGACTGACCCCTCCCACCAAACCACCCTCTCCCTGTCTGACTGAGACAATTACCACTCCCACCACACCACCCTCTCCCTGAACTCCCTGTCTGACCCCAGACAATTACCACTCCCACCACACCACCCTCTCCCTGAACTCCCTGTCTGACCCCAGACACTGACCACTCCCACACCACCCTCTCCCTGAACTCCCTGTCTCACTCCAGATACTGACCACTCCCACCACACCACCCTCTTTCTGAACTCCCTGTCTGACCCCAGACACTGACCACTCCCACACCACCCTCTCCCTGAACTCCCTGTCTGACCACAGAGACTGACCCCTCCCACCAAACCACCCTCTCCCTGTCTGACTGAGACAATTACCACTCCCACCACACCACCCTCTCCCTGAACTCCCTGTCTGACCCCAGACACTGACCACTCCCACCACACCACCCTCTCCCTGAACTCCCTGTCTGACCCCAGACACTGACCACTCCCACACCACCCTCTCCCTGAACACCGTCTGACCACAGAGACTGATCCCTCCCACCAAACCACCCTCTCCCTGTCTGACTGAGACAATTACCACTCCCACCACACCACCCTCTCCCTGAACTCCCTGTCTGACCCCAGACACTGACCACTCCCACCACACCACCCTCTCCCTGAACTCCCTGTCTGACCACAGACACTGACGACTCCCACCACACCACCCTCTCCCTGAACACCCTGTCTGACCACAGACACTGACGACTCCCACCACACCACCCTCTCCCTGAACACCCTGTCTGACCACAGACAATGACCACCCCCACCAAACCACCCTCTCCCTGTCTGACTGAGACAATGACCACCCCCACCACACCACCCTCTCCCTGAACTCCCTGTCTGACCACAGAGACTGACCACTCCCACCCTACACCACCCTCTCCCTGAACTCCCTGTCTGACCCCAGACACTGACCACTCCCACACCACCCTCTCCCTGAACACCCTGTCTGACCACAGACAATGACCACCCCCACCAAACCACCCTCTCCCTGTCTGACTGAGACAATGACCACCCCTACCACACCACCCTCTCCCTGAACTCCCTGTCTGACCACAGATACTGACCACTCCCACAACACCACCCTCTTTCTGAACTCCCTGTCTGACCACAGAGACTGACCACTCCCACCACACCACCCTCTCCCTGAACTCCCTGTCTGACCACAGAGACTGACCACTCCTACCACACCACCCTCTCCCTGAACACCCTGTCTGACCCCAGACACTGACCACCCACCCTACACCACCCTCTCCCTGAACACCCTGTCTGACCCCAGAGACTGACCACTCCCACCGCACCACCCCCTTCCTGAACACCCTGTCTTACCCCAGACACTGACCACTCCCACCACACCACCCTCTCCCTGAACACCCTGTCTGACCCCAGACACTGACCACCCACCCTACACCACCCTCTCCCTGAACACCCTGTCTGACCCCAGATACTGACCACTCCCACCACACCACCCTCTCCCTGAACACCCTGTCTGACCACAGACAATGACCACTCCCACCGCACCACCCCCTTCCTGAACACCCTGTCTGACCCCAGAGACTGACCACTCCCACCGCACCACCCCCTTCCTGAACACCCTGTCTGACCCCAGACACTGACCACTCCCACCACACCACCCTCTCCCTGAACACCCTGTCTGACCACAGACACTGACGACTCCCACACCACCCTCTCCCTGAACACCCTGTCTGACCACAGACACTGACCACTCCCACCACACCACCCTCTCCCTGAACACCCTGTCTGACCACAGACACTGACGACTCCCACCACACCACCCTCTCCCTGAACACCCTGTCTGACCACAGACACTGACGACTCCCACACCACCCTCTCCCTGAACACCCTGTCTGACCACAGACACTGACCACTCCCACACCACCCTCTCCCTGAACACCCTGTCTGACCACAGAGATTGACCACTCCCACCAAACCACCCTCTCCCTGTCTGACTGAGACAATGACCACCCCCACCACACCACCCCCTTCCTGAACACTCTGTCTGACCCCAGACACTGACCACTCCCACCACACCACCCTCTTCCTGAACACCCTGTCTGACCCCAGACACTGACCACTCCCATCCTACACCACCCTCTCCCTGAACTCCCTGTCTGACTCCAGACACTGACCACTCCCATCCTACACCACCCTCTCCCTGAACTCCCTGTCTGACTCCAGACACTGACCACTCCCATCCTACACCACCCTCTCCCTGAATTCCCTGTCTGACTCCAGACACTGACCACTCCCACCCTACACCACCCTCTCCCTGAACTCCCTGTCTGACCCCAGACACTGACCACTCCTACCACACCACCCTCTCCCTGTCTGACCCCAGACACTGACCACTCCCACCACACCACCCTCTCCCTGTCTGACCCCAGACACTGACCACTCCCACCACACCACCCTCTCCCTGTCTGACCCCAGACACTGACCATGCCCACCACACCACTCTCTCCCTGAACACCCTGTCTGACCCCAGACACTGACCACTCCCACCCTACACCACCCTCTCCCTGAATACCCTGTCTGACCCGACACTGACCACTCCCACCCTACACCACCCTCTCCCTGAATACCCTGTCTGACCCGACACTGACCACTCCCACCCTACACCACCCTCTTCCTGAACTCCCTGTCTGATTGAGACAATGACCCCTCCCACCACACCACCCTCTCCCTGCACTCCCTGTCTGACCCCAGGCACTGACCTTCCTCAATCTCTCAGTGATCTCCCCATCCAACACTGACCCCTCCGTCCCTGTCCTTCCCATTGGAGCCTGACACTCCCGCCCCACCGGCCAGGCTACCTGTGATGTAGAGAGCACTGCTCTGGTTGGAGTGGACCTTGGCGACAGTGATGTGGGGCAGACATTTGGTGATCTTGCGGGTGGACAGCTGCACGGTGTAGGACCTCGGCTGGTCCAGCTGCGTTTCGTTGATGGTCAAGCTGTACATCTTTCCATCATCTGGGAGAGGAACGAGAGGGTAAACCTTTGGCACCAAGTCTGATGCCAAGGTCCACCAACCCTGAGAACAATCCTCAGGCAGGCAGACCAACAGCCCACACAACCTGTGCAGTGCGCAAAGACGAGTCTGGGTGCAAAGGGTTAGTCTCCGAGAAACGGTTGCACATCTGGGCCTGTCTGCTGCAGTCGAGTTGAGGGGTTTGAGATGGCTAGTAAGAGACATTGTGCCCCGGAGGGTTGTGGAGGAGCCCAGCATTCAGAGCAATGTGTGGAAGCTCCTTCCTTCACAGCAGGTGAAGGCCCGGAGCCATCAAATGCTCCTCATATGTTTTATTCCAGGGATTATTCAAGGACCTCTTCTCAATCCAGTGCATCATATCTTTTGATTCGGGCCCAAAGCTTACGAACAAAATAGAGAAAATTTACAAGAATGTTGCTGGGACTTGAGGATCTGAGTTATGGGGAAAGGTTGCATAGGTTAGAACTTTATTCCCTGGAGCGTAGGAGAATGAGGGGAGATTTGATAGAGGTATACAAAATTATCAGGGATACAGATAGGGTAAATGCAGGCAATTTCCCTTCAGGATTGGTGAGACGAGAACTCTTAGATTAAACATTTAAAGGGAACCCGAGGGGAACGTCTTCACTCAGAGGGTGGTGTGAGTGCAGAAGAAGCTGCCAGTGGAAGTGGCTTCGAATGTGAAACTTGAGAAATTTGGATAAGTACCTGGATGGGAGGGACATGGAGCACCATGGTCGAAGTGCAAGTTGATGGGACTGGACAGAATAAGTCTGGCACAGACTAAATGGGCCAAAGAGCCTGTTCCTGTGTGTAGTGTTCTATAACTGTGTCATAGGTAGAGTTTTTAAACAGATTTGAGAGACTCTCGGAAAGGGATATGGATGAAAGAAAAATGGAGGGCTATGTGGGAGGGATGGGTTAGATTTATTCTGTAGTGAGTTTACATAGATTAAAGATTAGCTGTATTTGTCACATATACAAAGCATCAAAATATTCAATAAATGCACCACTTGTGTCAATGACCAACACAGTCCAATTACAATCTGGGGGCAGCCCGCAAGTCTCACCATGCTTGCAGCACCAACGTAGCATGCCTGTAACATACCAACGTAGCATGCCTGTAACATACCAACGGAGCATGCCCGTAACATACCAACGTAGCATGCCCGTAACATACCAACATAGCATGCCTGTAACATACAACGTAGCATGCCTGTAACATACCAACGCAGCATGCCTATAACATACCAACGTAGCATGCCTGTAACATACCAACGAAGCATGCCTGTAACATACCAACATAGCATGCCTGTAACATACCAACGGAGCATGCCTGTAACATACCAACGTAGCATGCCTGTAACATACCAACGGAGCATGCCTGTAACATACCAACGTAGCATGCCTGTAACATACCAACGGAGCATGCCTGTAACATACCAACGTAGCATGCCCGTAACATACCAACGGACCATGCCTGTAACATACCAACGTAGCATGCCCGTAACATACCAACGTAGCATGCCCGTAACTTACCAACGTAGCATGCCTATAACATACCAACGTAGCATGCCTGTAACATACCAACGTAGCATGCCTATAACATACCAACGTAGCATGCCTGTAACATACCAACGTAGCATGCCTATAACATACCAACTTGCAGCACCAACATAGCATGCTCATAACATACCAACTCTAACCCATATATCTTTGGAATGTGGGAGGAAGCCCACACAGTCATGGGGAGAACGTACTAATTCTTTGCAAAGGCGGTTTACTGGCACATTAAAACTAGTTGCCTCAGGCAGATGGGGCTCATCAGCCGTGGTTGGCAGCTCATCTAGGAGAAGCAAACCTCTGCTGTCTTGCAGCTACCCCCACTCACGGGATGAGCTTCAGGAGTAAAACCCAGAGGGGAAAATCTAGAGCTGGAGTCCCCAAGGCAGACCTGCATTGAGTTCAATACTGACTAGAAACTCCTGCGATGCTGGTCTCTGCCATTCCTTTGGGTTCATCAGATGCTTGGAGAGGGGGAGCTTGCTCTCCATATCATATTGCCCAGGCTTGCATATCTAGACAGCTGGGATGTGACATCCATGGTCAACTCTGACCAGCAGAGACCAAAACATCCATGGTCAACTCTGAACAGCGGACACCAAAACATCCATGGTCAACTCTGACCGGCGGAGACCAAAACATCCATGGTCAACTCTGAACGGCGGACACCAAAACATTCATGGTCAACTCTGACCGGCGGAGACCAAAACATCCATGGTCAACTCTGACCGGCGGAGACCAAAACATCCATGGTCAACTCTGACCGGCGGAGACCAAAACATCCATGGTCAACTCTGACCGGCGGAGACCAAAACATCCATGGTCAACTCTGACCGGCGGAGACCAAAACATCCATGGTCAACTCTGACCGGCGGAGACCAAAACATCCATGGTCAACTCTGACCGGCGGAGACCAAAACATCCATGGTCAACTCTGACCGGCGGAGACCAAAACATCCATGGTCAACTCTGACCGGCGGAGACCAAAACATCCATGGTCAACTCTGAACAGCGGAGACCAAAACATCCATGGTCAACTCTGACCGGCGGAGACCAAAACATCCATGGTCAACTCTGACCGGCGGAGACCAAAACATTCATGGTCAACTCTGACCGGCGGAGACCAAAACATCCATGGTCAACTCTGAACGGCGGACACCAAAACATCCATGGTCAACTCTGACCGGCGGAGACCAAAACATCCATGGTCAACTCTGACCGGCGGAGACCAAAACATCCATGGTCAACTCTGACCGGCGGAGACCAAAATAATAGGGAATTTTGAGCAAAGTATTGAGGTAGTGTCCATGGGCTCAATACCCACGGAGATCGAATGGCAGAGAGGAAGAAGCTGTTCCTGAATTTCTGAGTATATGCCTTCAAGCTTCTGTATCTCCTTCTTGATGGTAACAATGAGAAGAGGGCATGCCCTGGGTGATGGAAGTCCTTAATGATGGACATAACATTTTGGGTTGGAAGACTGTCGTGTTCTATGACCACGTCTTAAGATTGCTCACAATACTCCAAGTTTGGTCTGAACACTACTTCAATTTTTGTGCTAGTTTTTTAAAAATGTATTTCTTATTGTAACCTCTAATAATTTGTTTTGCATTGCACTGCAACAACTTTCACAACATACTCTATGTCAGTGATAATAAGCTCAGTTTTGATTCCGACCGGGGGGCGGGGGGAGAGGGGGAAGACTGGGGATGAAGTCGCTGTCCTGTGTCCCAAATCGCCCCTTCACACCCCTCACACAGACACTGCCCAAGGCTTACCTGTCAAGAGGAGCAAAGACCTTTCCGTTTCTTGTCCCACCAGCTTAATCTTCTTGAACCTCATGGAAGAGTGGAAGGTCATCTTGAATACTCGCTGTCCACTGGACTGGAGGTACACCTCTACGCAGTCACATGCACAGGCAGCTTCACTTGGGTCCTGGGCTACCAAAGGAGGAATCTCCCTTGTCCCCAGCACATATAAATATTTCCTGTAGATTGTGTCATTCCTCGGGTCAGTTGCAAACTGAAAACAGAGAAACAAACATTAAATTCTCACCTTGGAGAAAATAAATCCGAAAGAAAGCCTGTGAAGCAAACACTGTCCCATCGGATGCTCCCAGATTCACCTCCCTCCACACCGTCCCATCACACACTCCCGGGGTCAGACACAGAGTGAAGCTGCCTCCACACTCCCGGGGTCAGACACAGAGTGAAGCTGCCTCCACACTCCCGGGGTCAGACACAGAGTGACCCTCCCTCCACACCATCCCATCACACACTCCCGGGGTCAGACACAGAGTGAAGCTGCCTCCACACTCCCGGGGTCAGACATAGAGTGACCCTCCCTCCTCACCGTCCCATCACACACTCCCGGGGTCAGACACAGAGTGACCCTCCCTCCACACCATCCCATCACACACTCCCGGGGTCAGACATAGAGTGACCCTCCCTCCACACCGTCCCATCACACACTCCTGGGGTCAGACACAGAGTGACTCTCCCTCCACACCGTCCCATCACACACTCCCAGGGTCAGACACAGAGTGAAGCTCCCTCCACACCAGCCCATCACACACTCCTGGGTCAGACACAGAGTGAAACTCCCTCCACACCGTCCCATCACACACTCCCAGGGTCAGATACAGAGTGAAGCTCCCTCCACACCGTCCCATCACACACTCCTGGGTCAGACACAGAGTGAAACTCCCTCCACACCGTCCCATCACTCACTCCCGGGGTCAGACACAGAGTGAAACTCCCTCTACACTGTCCCATCACACACTCCCGGGGTCAGACACAGAGTGAAGCTCCCTCTACACCGTCCCATCACTCACTCCCGGGGTCAGACACAGAGTGAAACTCCCTCTACACTGTCCCATCACACACTCCCGGGGTCACACACAGAGTGAAACTCCCTCCGCACCGTCCCATCACACACTCCCGGGGTCAGACACAGAGTGAAGCTCCCTCCGCACCGTCCCATCACACACTCCCGGGGTCAGACACAGAGTGAAGCTCCCTCCGCACCGTCCCATCACACACTCCCGGGGTCAGACACAGAGTGAGAACAGATCAGTAGCAGAAATATTAACACTTACGTCCTTGACGTTGCGGCACAGTACAACATAGCGACAAGCCCGCCTCCACTGGATCTGGCCCAAGCTGGAGGAGACCAGTGCATTCTTCAGGAAGAACAGAGTGCCACTGTAGTCCAGGATAAAGATGTTATCCTTGGTGGGGATGAACTTGCGGTACCCGTGGGACAGGTGAGGTGCCACTGTCCGACTCACGGTCTTCCTACGGCCACCGAACGTTTGGAAGAATAGGCCTTTGGTATCTGTCGGGGCAGGAGACTGACAGCGTGAACCAGCGGGTGGGAGGGTGGAGGACCACGTCCTGACGACCCAGACCAGCAGAGTGGAGGACCACACCCCCAGCACCAACATCACTGAACGACAGTTCAGGGTGATGACAGACTGGTTCCCAAACCCTTCCCAGTTTGTGATCAACTCCTTCAACCTTCACCGAAGGCAGAGGGGCAGGGCTCTGATTATTATCCCGTCGGGGGCAGAGGGACAGGGAGGAAGGGGGTGGAAGAGTTGGGGGGGGAAGAGTTGTGGGTGGTAGGAGAAATGGGGGGGTGAGAGTGGGGAGGGGAGAGGGGGTGAGGGGGGAGGGGAGGGAGTGGGAGGAGTGAGAGGGGGAGGGGGAGAGAGGGAGAGGGGGAGAGAGGGAGAGGGGGGAGAGGGGGGAGAGGGGGGAGAGGGGGAGAGGGGGGAGAGGGGGAGAAAATCAGTGATCCCTGAGTTAGTGAGGGGGAAGAGGGAGGAAGGGGGGAGAGGGGAGGAGGGGATGGAAGGCGGGAGGAGTGGGGGAGGAGAGAGGGGGGAGAGGAGAGAGGGGGAGAGGAGAGAGGGGAGGGGGAGAGGGGAGGGGGGAGAGGGAAGGGGAGAGGGAAGGGGAGAGGGAGGGGGAGGGGAGAGGGGGAGGGGAGAGGGGGAGGGGGGGAGAGGGGGAGGTGGAGGAGAGGGGGAGAGGGGGAGGGGAGAGGGGGAGATGGAGGGGGAGGGGGAGAAGGGGAGTTGGAGGAGGGGGAGAGGGGAGAGGGGAGGGGGAGGGAGAGGAAGAGGGGGGGAGAAAATCAGTGATCCCAGAGTTAGTGAGAGGGGGTAGACAGTACTCACTGTGGTAACTGCTTATGACCCCTGGATTAGAGGGAGAGCGTAAGTGGGGTGTGCAGGAGGTGAATCACTGTCCATCTCTGTCCCAGCCCCACGGGGAACCCGGCTGAGAGGGTGTGGCAGAGTACAGGACCACGGGGCAGAACCTGGGCACTCCAGGGTGAACTCAGGAAGCAGGACTGCCCTCTCCCAATGGGGGCCTTGGTGTGTGTGTGTGGGGGGGGGTGAAATTAAACAGACAGCTCTGTGGAGGCATGAACAGTTTCCAGGTTGTCAGAAAGCCACCTCCCCCCATGGAGGCACAGCACTTGGCGGTGGGGAGGGATTGCTGTGGGAAAGGTGTAAAGCAGGACCCTCCCTGGGTTAAAGTGTACGAGCTATATAGGGGGTGGAGCTGGGGGTGGGGTCTGGCTGGAGAGGGTAGTTGAAGAGGAGCATGGTTGACTCCGTGTGGGAGGGAGGTGCGTGGGCAGGGGTCCACATTTGGAGGGGGGAGCAGAGTGTTGGAGGGAGAACTACTGTCCAGGTAGACGGGGGAGAGGAGTCAAAGCCAGGTGTCCGCTGGGGGAAGTAAGGTTGGCGGAGTTCAGGAGTTGTGGTGGATGGCGATGGGGGTGGGGGTGGTGGATGGGGGTGGGGTGGGGTGGGATGGGGGTGGGGTGGGGTGGGGTGGGGGTTGGGGGTGGGGGTGGGGTGGGGTGGGGTTGGGGGTTGGGGTTGGGGGTGGGGGTGGTGGATGGGGGTGGGGGTGGGGATGGGGGTGGGGTGGGGTGGGGTGGGGGTTGGGGGTGGGGGTGGGGGTTGGGGGGGCGGTTAGTGTTGAGGTCCCAGTGGTTTAACTCACAGTTGAGGATGGAAGCCCGTTTCCAAAAGCCATGTTCAGCCACCCCCTCAGCACTGAGCCGTGGCGCTAAGCGGCGGCTGATGCGTTTCCACACGGAGTCGTTACTACAGAGAGCGTGCAGGTAGCGGCACGTCTGGCCCAGTGTCACCACCTCCTTCACCGACAGCTCTGCGATGATCCGATCCAGCTGCAGGCGAGACAGGCATAGCAGCTGAAGCCCCAAGAAATCAACCACTCCCCTCCTCGGCCCAGGTGACCTCCAGCTGGCCCAGCCCAGAGATACCTTCCACCCAGAGAGACGTCTGAGACACCCTTATGACCTGCTGAGTTCCTCCAGCATTGTGTGTGTGTTGTTCTGAGGCTAACGCTGGCCAACACAAATGCCAACGTGCCACTAACATGGACTGAGAGCTGTGTTAATCCAGCCATGAGGCACAGAGAGCTTTTTATCAGATCTTCACGCGAAAGACAGCCCTCTAACAATGCAGTTCCCTCGGTACACCAGCACGGTTTAACCCCAGTGGAATGACAGAGTTTTGACCAACATGTTCAAGGGATCCTGGGCCACTCTCTCCTTCAGCAATACAATTGTAACCCTGAGCAACACATACAAAATTCTGGAGGAACTCCGCAGGTCAGGCAGCATCTATGGATGGCAATAAACAGCTGATGCTTTGGGCGGAGACCTTTCATCAGGACTGGAAAGGAAGGTGAAAGAAGCCAGAACAGGAAGGTGGGGGAGAGTGGGGATGAGGTAAAAAAGCTTTGAGGTGATAGGTGAGGCCAGCTGAGGGTGCGGGAGAGTGGGGATGAGGTAAAAAAGCTGGCAGGTGATAGGTGAGACCAGCTGAGGGTGCGGGAGAGTGGGGATGAGGTAAAAAAGCTTTCAGGTGATAGGTGAGACCAGCTGAGGGTGCAGGAGAGTGGGGATGAGGTAAAAAAGCTGGCAGGTGATAGGTGAGACCAGCTGAGGGTGCGGGAGAGTGGGGATGAGGTAAAAAAGCTGGCAGGTGATAGGTGAGACCAGCTGAGGGTGCGGGAGAGTGGGGATGAGGTAAAAAAGCTGGCAGGTGATAGGTGAGACCAGCTGAGGGTGCGGGAGAGTGGGGATGAGGTAAAAAAGCTGGCAGGTGATAGGTGAGACCAGCTGAGGGTGCGGGAGAGTGGGGATGAGGTAAAAAAGCTGGCAGGTGATAAGTGAGACCAGCTGAGGGTGCGGGAGAGTGGGGATGAGGTAAAAAAGCTTTGAGGTGATAGGTGATGGGCCAGATGGTCTGCATCCTAGAGTGCTTAAGGAAATAGCCCAAGAAATAGTGGATGCATTAGTGATAATTTTTCAAAACTCGTTAGATTCTGGACTAGTTCCTGAGGATTGGAGGGTGGCTAATGTAACCCCACTTTTTAAAAAAGGAGGGAGAGAGAAATCGGGGAATTATAGACCGGTTAGCCTAACGTCGGTGGTGGGGAAACTGCTGGAGTCAGTTATCAAAGATGTGATAACAGCACATTTGGAAAGCGGTGAAATGATCGGACAAAGTCAGCATGGATTTGTGAAAGGAACATCATGTCTGACGAATCTCATAGAATTTTTTGAGGATGTAACTAGTAGAGTGGATAGGAGAGAACCAGTGGGTGTGGTATATTTGGATTTTCAAAAGGCTTTTGACAAGGTCCCACACAGGAGATTAGTGTGCAAACTTAAAGCACACGGTATTGGGGGTAAGGTATTGGTGTGGGTGGAGAATTGGTTAGCAGACAGGAAGCAAAGAGTAGGAATAAACGGGACCTTTTCAGAATGGCAAGCGGTGACTAGTGGGGTACCGCAAGGCTCAGTGCTGGGACCCCAGTTGTTTACAATATATATTAATGACTTGGATGAGGGAATTAAATGCAGCAGCTCCAAGTTTGCGGATGACACGAAGCTGGGTGGCAGTGTTAGCTGTGAGGAGGATGCAGGGTGACTCGGATAGGTTAGGTGAGTGGGCAAATTCCTGGCAGATGCAATTTAATGTGGATAAATGTGAAGTTATCCACTTTGGTGGCAAAAATAGGAAAACAGATTATTATCTGAATGGTGGCCGATTAGGAAAAGGGGAGGTGCAACAAGACCTGGGTGTCCTTATACACCAGTCATTGAAAGTGGGCATGCAGGTACAGCAGGCGGTGAAAAAGGCGAACGGTATGCTGGCATTTATAGCGAGAGGATTCGAGTACAGGAGCAGGGTGGTACTACTGCAGTTGTACAAGGCCTTGGTGAGACCACACCTGGAGTATTGTGTGCAGTTTTGGTCCCCTAATCTGAGGAAAGACATCCTTGCCATAGAGGGAGTACAAAGAAGGTTCACCAGATTGATTCCTGGGATGACAGGACTTTCATATGAAGAAAGACTGGATGAACTGGGCTTGTACTCGTTGGAATTTAGAAGATTGAGGGGGGATCTGATTGAAACGTATAAAATCCTAAAGGGATTGGACAGGCTAGATGCAGGAAGATTGTTCCCGATGTTGGGGAAGTCCAGAACAAGGGGTCACAGTTTGAGGATAGAGGGGAAGCCTTTTAGGACCGAGATTAGGAAAAACTCCTTCAGACAGAGAGTGGTGAATCTGTGGAATTCTCTGCCACAGGAAACAGTTGAGGCCAGTTCATTGGCTATATTTAAGAGGGAGTTAGATATGGCCCTTGTGGCTACGGGGATCAGGGGGTATGGAGGGAAGGCTGGGGCGGGGTTCTGAGTTGGATGATCAGCCATGATCATAATAAATGGCGGTGCAGGCTCAAAGGGTTGAATGGCCTACTCCTGCACCTATTTTCTATGTTTCTATGTTTCTATGTGAGACCAGCTGAGTGTGTGGGAGAGTGGGGATGAGGTAAAAAAGCTGGCAGGTGATAGGTGAGACCAGCTGAGTGTGTGGGAGAGCAGGGATGAGGTAAAAAAGCTTTGAGGTGATAGGTGAGACCAGCTGAGGGTGCGGGAGAGTGGGGATGAGGTAAAAAAGCTGGCAGGTGATAGGTGAGACCAGCTGAGGGTGCGGGAGAGTGGGGATGAGGTAAAAAAGCTGGCAGGTGATAGGTGAGACCAGCTGAGGGTGCGGGAGAGTGGGGATGAGGTAAAAAAGCTTTGAGGTGATAGGTGAGACCAGCTGAGGGTGCGGGAGAGTGGGGATGAGGTAAAAAAGCTTTGAGGTGATAGGTGAGACCAGCTGAGGGTGCGGGAGAGTAGGGATGAGGTAAAAAAGCTTTGAGGTGATAGGTGAGACCAGCTGAGGGTGTGGGAGAGTGGGGATGAGGTAAAAAAGCTGGCAGGTGATAGGTGAGACCAGTTGAGGGTGCGGGAGAGTGGGGATGAGGTAAAAAAGCTTTGAGGTGATAGGTGAGACCAGCTGAGGGTGCGGGAGAGTGGGGATGAGGTAAAAAAGCTGGCAGGTGATAGGTGAGACCAGCTGAGGGTGCGGGAGAGTGGGGATGAGGTAAAAAAGCTTTGAGGTGATAGGTGAGACCAGCTGAGGGTGCGGGAGAGTGGGGATGAGTTAAAAAAGCTGGCAGGTGATAGGTGAGACCAGCTGAGGGTGCGGGAGAGTGGGAATGAGGTAAAAAAGCTTTGAGGTGACAGGTGAGACCAGCTGAGGGTGCAGGAGAGTGGGGATGAGGTAAAAAAGCTGGCAGGTGATAGGTGAGACCAGCTGAGGGTGCGGGAGAGTGGGGATGAGGTAAAAAAGCTGGCAGGTGATAGGTGAGACCAGCTGAGGGTGCGGGAGAGTGGGGATGAGGTAAAAAAGCTGGCAGGTGATAGGTGAGACCAGCTGAGGGTGCAGGAGAGTGGGGATGAGGTAAAAAAGCTGGCAGGTGATAGGTGAGACCAGCTGAGGGTGCGGGAGAGTGGGGATGAGGTAAAAAAGCTGGCAGGTGATAGGTGAGACCAGCTGAGGGTGCGGGAGAGTGGGGATGAGGTAAAAAAGCTGGCAGGTGATAGGTGAGACCAGCTGAGGGTGCGGGAGAGTGGGGATGAGGTAAAAAAGCTTTGAGGTGATAGGTGAGACCAGCTGAGGGTGCGGGAGAGTGGGGATGAGGTAAAAAAGCTTTGAGGTGATAGGTGAGACCAGCTGAGGGTGCGGGAGAGTGGGGATGAGGTAAAAAAGCTGGCAGGTGACAGGTGAGACCAGCTGAGTGTGCGGGAGAGTGGGGATGAGGTAAAAAAGCTGGCAGGTGATAGGTGAGACCAGCTGAGGGTGTGGGAGAGTGGGGATGAGGTAAAAAAGCTTTGAGGTGATAGGTGAGACCAGCTGAGGGTGCAGGAGAGTGGGGATGAGGTAAAAAAGCTTTGAGGTGATAGGTGAGACCAGCTGAGGGTGCGGGAGAGTGGGGATGAGGTAAAAAAGCTTTGAGGTGATAGGTGAGACCAGCTGAGGGTGCGGGAGAGTGGGGATGAGGTAAAAAAGCTGGCAGGTGACAGGTGAGACCAGCTGAGTGTGCGGGAGAGTGGGGATGAGGTAAAAAAGCTGGCAGGTGATAGGTGAGACCAGCTGAGGGTGCGGGAGAGTGGGGATGAGGTAAAAAAGCTTTGAGGTGATAGGTGAGACCAGCTGAGGGTGTGGGAGAGTGGGGATGAGGTAAAAAAGCTTTGAGGTGATAGGTGAGACCAGCTGAGGGTGCAGGAGAGTGGGGATGAGGTAAAAAAGCTGGCAGGTGATAGGTGAGACCAGCTGAGTGTGCGGGAGAGTGGGGATGAGGTAAAAAAGCTGGCAGGTGATAGGTAAGACCAGCTGAGTGTGCAGGAGAGTGGGGATGAGGTAAAAAGCTTTGAGGTGATAGGTGGAAGCTGTAAAGGACTGAAGAAGGAATCTGAATGGGGAACAGAAAAAGAGAGAAGGGGCAGTAGGGGATGGATTACTGGAAGTCAGATATTCATGCCACCAGGTTGGAGACTACACAGACTGAATACAAGGTGGTGCCCCTCAAAACTGAGTGTGGCTTCATCATTCCAACGTGGTGGAGGAGGAATGGGAAGTAGAACTGAAATCAGTGGTCACCAGAAGGTGTACAATGAAGCAGTCCCTCAGTCTGTGTCCGGGCTCACCGATGTGGAGGACCCCACACAGGGAATTAGTCACATAATTGCCTAGATTAACAAATTATTAGTCATCTCATTCCCTGGAGTAACCACTCATTAGAACTGTACAGCACCAGAGGCTTCGGTCCACAGAGTCCTCACCACCATCAACTCGACACCCATCCCACCTAACTCTCCCCAGGATCTGCTTCTCACCTACGGACTGCGGACAATCTACAACAACCAATTAACCAACCAACCCACACATCGTCGAGAGGTAGGAGGCACAGGGAAAACCTACACAGTCACAGGGAGAACGTGCAAGCTCCACAGAGACATCACCTGAGCTCAGGGTTGAACCCGGATCTCTGGAGCCACGAGGCAGGAGCTCTACTAACTGTGGCAGTGTCCCACACAGTCACCTCACTGCTCCGATTAGCACATCAATTCATATGTTAACACACACAAATGCTAGAGGAACTCTGCAGGTCAGGCAGCATCTAGAGAGAGGAATAAACAGTCAATGTTCTGGGTGGTCACCAGGAGCTCAAAGCCAGTTGCTGCAGGTGTGAGGCAGCAGAAGCAGCTCCTGCAATCCCCCTGGTCTCGGCGATGGTTTTGTATCCAAGACTCTGGGATGACCATGACATCAGGGACACACATTGTCTCTGTCCATGTTGGAGAGAATGCACAGTACGTCAAACAAACACAGTGCAAGTACACCTGGACAAAATGAGGGGAAGAACAAGGTAGAGAGTCCTCATAACAGCTGATAGAGAGTGAAAACCGCATTTCGCTCAACCTATCCTCATAAGATATGCTCCAGGCAGTACACTGGTAAATCTCCTCTGCATCCTCTCCAAAGCTTTCACATCCTTCCTATAATGAGGCAACCAGAAATAGGAGACAAGTTTGAGGAAATTTGTAGAGCACAGATGTGAGTGTGACAATAGCTCCATTCAGTAAAACTGGCCTTGTACTGTGTGGAGCCATGAGGGATACAAATGGGTCTTCGCAACCATTTGGTATCCCTGAGAAACTTGTAGTTATTTCAACTGGTATGACAAAAGAGAGATCTGTATTTAGAAAGAGAACTCTTCGGTAGCTCAGACGTGCCAAAGTGCTTCAGCCCCAGAGAGGGATTGTGGAAATGTAGCTCTTGTTGGAATATGGGAATCAGCAGTCACTGTGAGTAACCAGATCCCACCAAAACCCAATATGAGAATTGCCACGTCTTGTTCCAGTGACATTGGATGGGGAGTAGATGTTGCCTCCCAACTCTCCCATCACACTCCTGGGTCCAGATTAATTCTCTGGACGGCGACTCAAAAGGAAACCTTTAGGCTCTAATGGCAAAGTTTCAGTTAACAGCTAGAGTGAGATGAGGTTGCCTCCAGTACAGAGTAACCGCAGACTAGGATAAACAAAACCAGGAGAAAGACAGAGCTAAAACACTCCCAACAACTGATCAAAGCTCTGAGGTATCACACTATCTGATCAGGAACAATTAAACTACCAGCTGTTAGAAGTTCCAAGCTCATCTCCCCCATCAGGGGCAAGGACAAGGCTGAAGCACTCACGATTGTGTTTAGTCAGAAGTGTGGAGTGGGTGGTCCACCTCAACTACACACCCCCCACATCCCAGGAATTCTTGTCATCACAAGACCAACAGTCCACATAAAATCGCTTAGTGTGATATCATAAAACAACCAAGAATGTGGAGTACGGCAAGGGGTACAGAATAGACAACGTCCCCACCTCTGTACTGAGTGCCCACAGGCTGCATCTCTAGCCAAACTGCTCCAGTTCAGTGAACAATCAAGGAACAACTCTATCTGACATATACATTTACACGGGTCAGAAATTTGCTGTGGTGTGTTGCCGTGACGTGCAACAAAAAACAACATTCAACAATATAAAGAATGAAGAATTCTATAAAATAAAGTTCAAGGCTAAAGTACGGATATGGAATAACATGTACATAAATACAAGCCTGTATTTTCAATGTAAACAGTTTACTATGCAGTGCAATGACGGGGAAACAGATTGGGGGGAGGGTGGGCACGGTAGCATGGTGGTTAGCAGAATGCTTTACAGTATCAACGCTTTCCAATTCCTGCCATTGGCTGAAAGAAGTTTGTCCACTCTCCCTGTGACCACGTTGCTTTCTTTCAGATGCTCTGGATTCTGCTCACAGTCCAAAGACATACCGGTTAGTAGGTTAATTGGTCATTGCAAATTGTCCTGCGATAGGCGAGGTTAAATCAGAGGGTTGCTGGGCAGCGTGACTCAAAAGGGCCAGAGGGCCTGTTCCGCACTGTATCTCAATAAATAAGTAAATAGATGGGGGCTGGGGTGGGCTAGCGAGAATGGTTGATCAGATTAACTGTTTGGGTTGGGGAAAGAAACTTCTTAGATGACACGATGTTTTTGTTTTAATAGCCCTACAGTGCTTTCCAGAGGGAGCTTTTGGAAAAGGCAGTTTACTAGGTGGGTACTGTCTGAAAGGTTGTCAAGCCAAGGAGTGGTACTGGGGACAAGCTCCCACTACTTAAAAGTGCTCCTCACGGCACGCACCTCAAATAGCCTCTGACAACCAAGTCTAACTCCTGGCCTTGTTATGTGGCTTAGCCGCCAAGCCCGGCGGAACTGTTTCTACTGACAGGAGAAGGGGCGAAGGCAGGTCCTGGTGCCTTAAAACCAGTGCTTCGGGTAGATGGAGCTCATCAGCCTGGGAAGGCAGTCCATCTAAGGGAGGGAAAACTCTGATCTCAAACCTCCGCTGCCTTGCGGCCATAACCACTCATGGGAAAGGCTTCAGGAGTAAACCCTGAGGACAAATCCGGAGCTGGAGTCCCTAAGGCAGTCCGACGTTGCCTTCAACCTCGCTCTGGCAACTCCTGCGACGTCACTGGTGCCAAGCTGTATCGGCCCTTGCACTTCCCTTGGACAACATTGGTGTCGTGGAGAGGGGAGACTTGCTGCATGGGCAACTGCCGGTCTTCCATACAGCCTTGCCCAGGCCTGCATCCTGGAGAGGACACTTGCAAGACTTTCCAGGTGCAGATCCATGGTCTCGCGAGACTAACGGATGCCATCACCACCACAGTCTGAAATGATTTTCCACTTTGTCTTGGACACACACAAGTCCTGAAATGATGGTAGATTGCCACCAATGATCTTTTCTGCTGACCTGACGGTCTGCTGTAGTGTTTGTACATTGTAAGAGGATGCTGCACCAAACCAGACATAACAGCTGATGTGAGGAAGCTCTGTATGATGGCAGTGTATAATTGGACCAGTACGTTCTGGGGAAGATGGAATCACCAAACCAGACAGTAATGGTTGATGTGAGGGGACTCTGATGGCAGTGCAGAATTACACCAGCGTGTTCTGGAGAAGATGGAATTTTACCAACTGCCACAAAATCCTCTGCCGAGCATTTTTATTAATGAAAGAGTCCAATCACAAACAAGAGAAAATCCGCAAATGCTAAAAATCTGAGCAACACACACAAAATGCTGGAGGAACTTAGCAGGCCAGGCAGCATCTATGGAAAAGAGTCAACGTTTTGGGCCGAGACCCTTCATCAGAACTGGGAAAAAAGATGAGGAGTCAGAGTTAGAAGGTGGAGGGAGGGGAGGAAGAAACACAAGGTGATAGGTGAAACTGGGAAGGGGAGGGGTGAAGTAAAGAGCTGGGCAGTTGATTGATGAAAGAGATACAGGGTTGGAGAAGGGGGAATCTGATAGGAGAGGACAGAAGGCCATGAAGAAAGGGGGAGAAACACCAGAGGGAAGTGATGGGCAGGTAAGGAGATAAGGTGAGAGATGGAAAAGGTAATGGGGAATGGTGAAGGAGTGGGGTGGGGGGCATTACTGCAAATTTGAGAAATCCATGTTCATGCCATCAGGTTGGAGGCTACCCAGATAGAATATAAGATGTTGCTCTTCCAATCTGAGTGTGGCTTCATCACAACAGTAGAGGAGGTCATAGACTGACATCGGAATGGGAATGGGAAGTGGAATTAAAATGGTTGACCACTGGGAGATCCCATTTTTTTCCAGCAGATGGAGCACAGGTGCTTTGCGAAGCAGTCTCCCAATCTATGTTGGGTCTCACTGATATACAGGAGGTCACACTGGGAGCACCGGATGCAGTAGACTCTCAGTTGAAGTGTTGTCTCACCTGGAAGGTTGTTTGGGCCCCTGAATGGTAGTGAGGGAGCAGGTATAGGGACAGGTGTAGCACTTGTTCCACTTGCAAGGATAAGTGCCTGGAGGGAGATCAGTGGGGAGGGATAAATGAACAGAGGAGTTGCGTAGGAAGCGATGCCTGTGGAAAGCAAAGTTGGGGGCGGGGGAGGGAAGGACGTGCTTAGTGGTGGGATCCCGTTGGACAGGCAGAAGTTATGGAAAATTTATGGACACAGAGGCTGGTGGAGTGGTAGGTGAGGACAAAAGGAACCCTATCCCTGGGAGGGTGGCGGACATGTGTAAAATGGAAGAGCTACAGTTGAGGTTAGCGTTGATGGTGGAGGAAGGAGATGTCCCCCTCCTTCAAATACCAACTGATATCTATTATAAAGCCACTGATTCACACAGCTACCTGTACTATAACTCTTCCCACCCTCTCACATGTTAAAAAGAATGCCATCCCCTTCTCTGAATTCCTTCACCTCTGCCACATCTGCTCTCTGGATGAGGCCTTTCATTCCAGAATGAAGGAGATGTCCTCCTCCTTCAAAGAAAGGGGCTTCCCTTCTTCCACCATCGATGCTGCCTCCAACCGCATCTCTTCCATTTTGTGCACGTCTGCCTTCTTCCCACACTCTCGTCACCCCACCATCACTACTAGAGGTCCTTGGAGTTGTGTCCAGATCCCTGCCATCTTTAGCTGTTTCTTCTGTGACCTTCCTTTCACCAGGAAGTCAGAAGTGGGAATGTTCACTGTTCATGGCACAGCATTCAACTTCATTCACCACATGTTAACAAGTTCAACAGCCTACAGCAAGGACAAGATAACAATCTGGCATGGGCTGATGTGGCAACATGCCATACAAGGACAGGTAATGACCATCCATCCTTGACCTTCAATGACCTTTGCTGAGATCCCATCAGGAAAATTCTGGAAATATTGCTGGCCAGAAACTCAACTGAAGGGCAGGTACTGATGTACCAGTGGTGCGAGCCTCCCCTTGATTCCCCAATGTATTTCTATCATGAACAAGCAAGAACAGGCGTTTCTATCACAAACTCGAGAAGAGAATCTCTGACTGTCTGGTTGACAGAAGCCTGAAGTCCCACACCACTAGGTTTAAGAATAGCTACTTGCTTTCAACTGTTCAGTTTTTGAACCAACTGCACAATCTTAATCACAATACACTGGAGGAACTTGGCAGATCAGGCAGCATCTATGGAGGGGAATAAACACTCAACATTTTGGGTCAGGACTGGCATGGAAGGATGAAGAACCCAGAATGAGAAGGTGGGTGGGCGGAAAGGAGTATTATCTGGCAGATGACAGTGAAGCTAGGTGAGGGAGAAGGTGGGTGGATGGGGAAGGTGGGGATGAAGTGAGAAGTTGGGAGGTGATGAATGGAAAAGGTAAATGGCTGAAGGAGAAGAAACCTGATAGGAGAGGTGAGTGGACCTAATCACAACCTTGGTATATCGACACTATGGCCAACTTGTGCTACAGAGAACCTTGTTCCGTAACAACAGTTCTACTCGTGATCTTTCACATTGATCACATCAATGTTCTCTCTTTAATGCTTGAATCGTGATCAGAATATGTGCCCGTGGTACTCCTGTACGTAAGTATTTCATTGCACCTGGGCACACATGGACGTGTGCAGATGACAATAAACTTGAACTTGACTTTTTGATGAGGGCAGCTCCAACATCTCTAAGGAAACATGATACCATCCTGGGCAAAGTATCTTTTTTTTTTAATTTTTAGCCCATCCACTTCCCTAAACATGAATTCTCTGCTTCAAAAAACAGGTGGACCTCAACAGATCAGGCAGCATCTATGGAGGGGAATCAAGAGTCCACATTTCGGGCTGAGACCCCGTATTGGACAGACCGTCCACCCACCCTAAACATTCATTGCCTTCACCACTGTTGTGATATTGCACACCACCCACAAATACTCTACTGTTATCTGCCCTGACCACTACATTACAACTCCCAAACCCGCAACCTCCACAGGCTGCAAGGACAAAGGCAACTAAGTTACCTCTCCAAGCCATAGGTCTCCCCAGTCTTCATCACTGGGCCCATCCACATCCTGGGCGGTTCTGCCGAGCAGGACGATGGGAGGATCACCAGCACACAAACTATGGTAGATCAGCAAGAACATTCACCTTGCCACCAAACCAAGAGTGAGAAAGCTAAAAGCACCCTACAATGAAAGAAAAAAGGAGAGCAGGTGGCAGGTAAGACAACAGTAATTAACATGAACAGAACCCGCACTAAGGAACTGGATTATAACTATATCTTACAAGGCCAAGATGCTTGTAGAGATTTTTGTGCCTCATTAAGCTGAACATGGTGTATCCTCTTGCATGTACTACACTGGATACTCACTAACTCGGGAGGGATGGAGAGGATGGAGAACGGACCTGTTCGGTCCTGCTTGGCGGTACTTCCTCCGAGTTCTGCCCCATTCGACTGGCAGAAGGACATTCTCCTTCTCTTCACCTGGTGGAACAGGACCAACCTCTCGTTACTCCCAGCCACAGTCAGCTCAGCAAATCCATCCAAACGCCTACACTGAAGAGACCTGCTCATGTGTCCCACCACTCTGCCACATCCAATGACCACCCCTACACAGCACCGCCCCACCCAGACCTCCCATACCGTCCCACTCAGTGACTCCCCCAAACCCCACTGATACTGTCTCATCAATTGACCCCATCCCCAGGCACACAGTCCCACCCAAAGTTCCACTTTGCCCTACCAATTACACCCATACCCCTCCCATACTGTCCTAACCAATGAAATCTCTCTCTGCACAGTGATCCCCACCCCATCACCCCCACTCCACCACACTGTGAACTATCCTTGCACCCACAGTCCCACCTAGACCCCCCAACACTATTGCACCTTAAACTCCATTGAGACTCCCACACAACTAATCCCCACCACCCCACTCACACTGTCTCACTCAATGACCCTTTCCACCTATCCACAGTCCCAATGAATTTCTCACACCCACTCTAACTCCACCTAGTGTCCTCACCCAATCACACCTCAAACTCCATTGACTATCCCACCCAATGACCTCCCGCACCCACAGTCTACACCACCATACTACCCACAATGTTTCACCCAATCACTCCTCCCCTACACCTACAGTCCCACCCAATACAGCCCCAAACTCCACCCGCACTGTCCACACCCAATAACCACATCCCAACCACACAGTTGCACCTGATAACCCACCAATGTTCCACCCAACCACCCCTTCCCCACGCCTACAATTTCACCCCACCCCAACCACACAGTTGCACCCAATAACCCACCAATGTTCCACCCAACCACCCCTTCCCCACGCCTACAATCCCACCATACCCCAACTACACTGTCGCACCCAATACAGCCCCAGACTCCACCCACACTCACTTCTGCCATTGAATAACCATGACCACCTCATCCACGTTGCACCCACCACTGATGCCCACTTCTCCCCACACCCAATCCATGGGTGGAAATGGCTAACATGAGGGGACAGTATTTTAAGGTGATTTGAGGAAAGTATGGGGGGATGTCAGAGGTAAGTTCTTTACATGGAGAGTGGTGGAGCACAGAACGTGCTGTCAGAGATGGTGGTAGAACCAGATACATTAGGGGCACAAAATTTTGTATTGCTATATTTATGATCTATTCTTGGTTGGGCGGCTGTAACGAAACCCAATTTCCCTCGGGATCAATAAAGTATATCTATCTATCTATCTATCTAAAAGACTTTTAGATAGGCACAGAGATGATAGAAAGTAGAGGGAAGGGTTAAATTGATCTTAGAGTAGGTTAAAAGATCAGCAAAATATCATGGGCTGAAGGGCCTGTACTGTGCAATGTTCTAATCCATCAAACAGCCTGCAGCAAAAAGTAACCCGTGACTCAGGCACCAGAGTGGTGGCTCACACTGGTATTAAAACAGCCAATATCATGAACTTCATCTGAGGGTGCTCAGCCTGTGGCATCCTCTCCATTCCAGGCAGGTGAGGCTCTCATTCACCATATTCATGTTGGGGGTGGGGGAATGGAAACACTTAATGCCAGAGGGATCTCCGGTTGTGTAGGTCAGTGGGGGTGGGATATCAGCTCTGATTGTGGTGAATAGCAGAGAAGGGCCAAATAGCCTCCTGCTTGTGCCGGTGAGCTTAGCCTCACTGTCCACGTCTTGACCGTTACTCTCCCTGACTCAGTGTGAAGTAGGTTCTTGCATTCCCTTGGTTGCTCCCCGGCCTCCTCCATCACGCTCCCTCCCTCTACACACAACTTCCTCCAAGTGTCACCACAGGTCCTGGTGAAAACATAACATGCCCATAATGTTCAGAACAACACAAAACAAGCCCCTTTCCAATCCTCCCACCTTCCCACCCACCCATACAGGCCTCCAACTCCAGGACCAGCCACTGCCAGGCCTCCAATCCCATACTCAGCACACCATCCTCCTGAGCCCCACCCCCACCCCCCCATGGGACGTAATATAAGCAAACAGTTGCCCAGGGCAACTCCTGTTCGCCTGCTCAGGACAGCCAGTGTTGGAGAGGATTGTGTCACACCAGCCGCCTGTTGTTGCCTGGATACATCTCAGAAAGGCCGTGCATTGTAGATTAAGGTTTGTCCCTGTCCATGACCGCCCCCACCTTCTGGTGGCTGCAGTGGGGAGGGGTCAGCCTGTGAATTCAGGATGCCCGTGCACTCCCCAGCTGGAGATGGGAGAGAGAGTCATGGACACACCCCCACCACCCAGAGGAAAGGGGTTTGTGGTAGGGGGTCACACAGAGCTTGAGGGTGTGGGGAGTGAGAGTACAGGTGGGGGACTGAAGCCCCTCGGCCCACACAGCAACGGCACTAACCTCCCTGTTCCGAAGCAGAGATTTTGCTCTCCACTGCCCCCCACTCCCCACCGTTCTTCTCTCATCCCGCATTGGGTGGCCTCTTTCGGTGGCTGTCATATTGCTGCTTGCGGGATTTGAGTGCAAGATGGCTGCTGTGTACCCAGGAGACCAGCAGTGTCTGAGAGGCTGTAACGTGCTGAGGTTGGTGAGTTGGGGGGGGCGGGGGAGAGAAATGGAAAATTGGAGGCTTCTATGTCATCTACAAGACCACGTGCTTCCAGGGCTGTTGGTGGGGATGGAGAGGGTGTTTCCCTGACTGTGGAGAGCAACAACCCAGGCTTCACCATTCAGAACTGAACAGGCGGAGCCGTCACCATCCCAGGAATGGGGAACTTCGGCACTCGTGAAGACTTAGTCATGGAGTTTGTTCAAAACTGAGATTGATATAGTTCTGGATGTTGGAAGTACAAAGTAAATTTATTATCAAGATGTCTATACGCTGTCATAGAAATCATGAAAATCTATATATAAACAAAGACTGACAAACAACCAATGTCCAAAAGAAGACATACTGTTCCAATAATAAGTAATATTGAGCACATGAGTAATAAACTCACTGAGTCTATTTAAAGCTGAGGTTGGTAGGTTCTTGGTTAGTCAGGATGTCAAAGGTTATGGGGGAGAAAACAGGAGAACGTGGTTGAGAGGGATAATAAGTCAGCCATGATGAAATAGCAGAGTATTCTGCTCCTATGTTGTATCATCTTATGGCCTAACGTCAGTGACACATTACATTAAATGAAATTAAAATTAATAGCTGTAAAAAAAACACAATAAGACAGTCATGGAGTGAGACAGCACAGGTAGAGGCCCTGCAGTCCATCAAGTCTATGCTTGCCACAGTGTCCACCAACTGCCCCACTCTCCTATATCCCTCCAAGCACCTATCTAACTACTTCTCAAATGACACCACTGTACCTGCCTCAACCACTTCCTCGGGCAGCTCCCGAGCCTCTGCGTGAAAATGTTGGCCCTCAGGTTCCTTTTAAATCTTCTCCTCGCACTGTAAATCTCTACATCCTAGATTTAGACTCTGCCTCCCAGGGGAAAAGACTGTTATCATCCACGTTGTCTGTACTTCTCATAATTTTAAACACTTCTGTAAGGTTACCCTTACCCTCCTACCATCTAAAGAATAAAGATCCAACCTGTCCAACCTTTCCCTCCAACTTGGTCCCTCAAGTCCAGGCAAGATCCTTGTAAATCTTTCCTGCACTCTTTCCAGGTTAACTACAACTTTCCTAACTCATAATAGATACATAAACACAATCACAATATGTTACTATCATGCTCTTTGAAGCTTAGATAAATGGGAGTCAGTGACACAGAGCTAGTACAGGCTATTTGGCCCAATGAGCCTGTGCTGACCACAGTGACACTGGCTGGTCCCAATTTCCTGCCTTCAGCTCATATCGCTCAAATCCCCGCCCCACCATCCTCCTTTTCCCAAATGGCGCTAGTGTTCCTGCCTCAACCTCTTCCTCTGGCAGCTCGTTCCATATATTCCACACCCTCTGCATGAAAATATTGGCCTTCAGGTCCCTTTTAAATCTTTCCCTCTCACCCGAAACCCATGTCCCCTAGATTTTGCCTCCCCTACCTTGGGGAAAAGACTTATTATCCACCTTACCTCTGCCTCTCAAAATTTTAAACACTTTTGTAAGGTCTCCCCCTCATAGTCCTATGTTCATGGAATAAAGACCTCGGTTGGCAACCTCTCCCTATAACTCGGGCTCTCTAGTCCCAGCAACATCCTCATAAATCTTCCCTGCACTCTTTCCAATTTAACCACATCCTTCCTTTAACAGGGTGACCAAGACAGTACTCAGCACTCCAAGTACAACCTCACCAACGACTTATACAACTGCAACTCCTACACTCAGTGCCCTGACTGATGAAGACCAGTGTGCTAAACACCTTTTTCACCACCCTGTCTACCGTGGCACCATTTTCAATGAACTATGTGTTCGTCCTCCTCGTCCCTCTGTTCCATTACACTCCCTCGTGCTCTACCATTCATAGTACAAGTCCTACACTCGTTTGACTTTCCAAAGTGCATCACCTCACTCATTGGTATTGAAATCCATTTGCAACTCCTCAGCACACTTCTCTAACTGATCAATACCCCCGTGATCTACAATAACCCTCCTCACTCTCGACAACACCTCCTAATTCTGTGTCACCACCAACTTAGTGATCAATGTAGAAAGAGAGCAGCCTGTTGCACAGAATATGCCCAGAAAGCGGCAGACTACACAGAATGATCAGCTGTTTAGTTTAGTTGGTCCCCACAATAAGAATGAAGTCCCAAAGGCAGCAGCAATGTAACTGATCCATTCAACTGGTTTGGAGCTGAAGGTCGAGAGGGAAATCAAGGGAACTCCCTCATTAATGAAGACCAGGTGATCTTAGGAATAGATGCTGAAAAGCTCCGAGTTATTGGACGACGTTGAGCAGGATGGGAGACAGGGTCAGCTGGCTTTGAGACAGAGACATAGATCATTACAGATCATTACAGGCCCTTTGACCAATAGTGCCACCCTATTATTCCGCCTGCTCCCACTGACCCATAACTGACCATAGGACCACACTCCTGTCATCCATGTACTTATCCAAACTCTCTTAAATGTTGCAATCGTACCCACATCCACCACTTCCTCTGGAAGATCCTTCCACACTCTTACCGCCCTCTGATTGAAGTTCCACATCATGTTCCCTTAAACAGTTCACCTTTCACCCTTAACCGATGACCTCTAGTTCAAGTCTCACCCAACCTGAGGGGAAAAAGTCTTCTTGCATTCACCCTATCTATACCGCTCAATTTTAATAATCTGTCAAATCTCCCATCATTCTATCTTCCAAGGTATAAAATTCTAACCCATTCAATCTTTCACCATTCCTCTGGATCACAAGTCCTGGCAACATCCTTGTACATTTTCTCTGCATACTCAGTCTTATTGACATCTTTCTTGTAGGTCAGTGACCATAACTGTGCACACTCCTCCAAATTAGGCCTCACCAAAGTCTTATAAAATTCTTCTGTGTATCTTTCAATCTTCTTGGAACACAAGTGCTGAATAGTTTAACCCCCTCCCCACTCCATCTAAACAGCCTACGGCACTTTAGATTAGTGTCTGGTCTGGCAAACTGCTTCTTTATGCAATGCAGAGCTCCCAGAACACCAAAAGTGGAGAGTGCACATTAGCTCCTCATCATCTTGGGTAAGAATGGTGGCAATAACTGAAACAGCAAAGCCCAAGCTGGTCTACCCTGCTGTAACCCAAGCATGCCCAAGAGAAAACCATCTTATTGGAGAAAGCAAGCTACAAGGTATTCAGAAAAGAATTTCCAAGTGGTGACAGGATATGCCTGATACTTACACTAGGTGGCCCCTCATTTCTACTTAATCTGGAATATTTCTGAAGATTGTCTCTGCCTGCTTTGCTGGACATTGTCCTCTCTCTCTCTCTCTCTCTCCCCAAATGCAGTTATGTTTTTGTTCAAGTTGCACTGCTAAGGGACTGATTGTGATCTGCGTTTTCCCCAGGGTAACCATGCACATGTCATTATTTTGGCTGTTTGTGCTGTAAAGTGCTTGCAGCAGCTCCCCCATGCCTTTTCCCGTGGCGTGACATCACCTTTAACAGTTGTCCAGGAGACAACAGTGATTATTATGACTTAACAGTTGGAGTTTTGACATCACGGCCAGGGCACCCAGCTGCCTGTCTGGGCCCAGAAACCGAGGCTGCTTCGGAAGAGACAGGGCTGGATCTGTTGAATCCAATGGGAAAGGTGGGCTGCAGAGAAGATGGAGGCGTAGATTGCTGCAAAAAGCACAGTCTGAAGAAATGGAGGCTGGAGGGCTGAAAGAGGGGGGAAAAAAGGTCAATGATTCTGATGAGGGAAAGATTCAGGAATGAGCTTGAGAGAATCAATGGAGATTATTTTTCCGTGTTGGGAAGACCAGGGTTCAATTTTATCACTGTCTGAGAGGAGTTTGAATATTCTCCCTGTGATCACGTGGGTTCCCTCCCACACTTCAGAGACGTGTGGGTTAGTAGGTTGAAAAGTCACATGGGTGTAATGGGTGGTGCAGGCTTGTTGAGTTGGAAGGGCCGGTTACCAAAATGTACCGTTAAATAATAAGTAAAACTTGGCAGTACTCATAATAAAATAGTTGCAATTAAATTTATTTGTGGAAAGTCTTTGTTTCTCCATAAAGTCGGGGTAAAACATGGAACAGGGATAGGTTTAAGGAGGTGGGAGGAACATGAGGAATGAGAGGAGCTGGAAGAGATGAAAAGGGATAGGCTTGGTCTGGAGCATATGGCAGATGGGCCATGTATATCCAAGGATGTGACAATGTGATGGTTGCATCGGTGCAGCAATCAGAGCTGGGAGTAGGGACAGCAAGGTAAAGCAGGTATTAAGATGGGGGTACACATAGATTAATCAATATCTGGGGAGGGGAAGGCTGTGTGTGAGGAGATAGAGAAGTTAAGGCTCTAAGTTCAGGCATACTAAAGAGCAAAGAGCAGAATAATTTCTCACCTTCCTCATTCCTGGGGGTACATGTCCACAGATCCCTGAAAGTTGCCTCACAGGTAGATCGGGTAGTTAAGAAAGCTTATGGGGTGTTAGTTTTCATAAGTCAAGGGATAGAGTTTAAGAGTCGTGAGGTAATGATGCAGCTCTATAAAACTCTGGTTTGGCCACAATTGGAGTACTGTGTCCAGTTCTGGTCACCTCACTATAGGAAGGATGTGGAAGCATTGGAAAGGGTACAGAGGAGATTTACCAGGATGCTGCCTGGTTTAGAGAGTATGCATTATGATCAGAGATTAAGGGAGCTAGGGCTTTACTCTTTGGAGAGGAGAAGGATGACAGGAGACATGACAGATAATAAGAGGAATAGATAGAGTGGATAGCCAGTGCCGCTTCCCCAGGGCACCACTGCTCAGTACAAGAGGACATGGCTTTAAGTTAAGGGGTGGGAAGTTCAAGGGGGATATTAGAGGAAGGTTTTTTACTCAGAGAGTGGTTGGTGCGTGGAATGCACTGCCTGAGTCAGTGGTGGAGGCAGATACACTAGTGAAGTTTAAGAGACTACTAGACAGGTATATGGAGGAATTTAAGGTGGGGGGTTATATGGGAGGCAGGGTTTGAGGGTTGGCACAACATTGTGGGCCGAAGAGCCTGTAATGTGCTGTACTATTCTATGTTCTATTCTTCGTAACGAAGACTCCACATTGGCTGATGTCTGAGCCAGCTGATTCAGTATCTTCAGAATCACTTTATTGCCAGTATGTGAAATGTACTAGAACTAATTGTGGTTCGGTGCCAAGTATAAAACACAGGACAATATCATGGCAGCAACACAATGGCAACCAACAATTTACAAGACAATAGTGCTAATAGCCATGAGCAATCAACAAATAGCAGAACAGTCACATGCGCAAACTTCAATAATCAAACTTAAATAAGTATGAACATATGAACAGAATTTATAATTATGAACACAAGTGGGTCTGTGGGCATTAAATAATCATGATGTTGGGATACATCCTCGGATGTGCTGGGACACATTAGCGATGGAACCTGGGGTCGCCGGGTGTTTCAGGCCTTTCAACATCTGACACCCTCGCCCAGGCAACCCAGCCAGGGTTGATCAGACCCCGGCTTCTGCCCCAGCAGTATTCGTCCATGGGTCACATCTCCTGCTCCATAGCCATCCGGACCCGGGCTCACTCAGCTGCCCCTCAACCAACAAGGAGAGGAGGGAAGACCACTTAACGGATGTTGTGCAGGGACACTTTGGGTATTACACCTGAGTTTGGTTGAAAATCTGGATAGCTACAGGAAAGAAGTTTCAGACGCAACACGTAGTCCTGGTGGTGATGGACCTGCGGCATCTCCCTGATGGCAATTTAGTGAATAGGTGACTGCCAGGGCGGGTGGAGTCAGCAGTAATATTTCCAGCTCCTTCCTCCACTCTGGCAATGAAGAGGACTTTTAATGTGTGTAGTTGACAGTCAATGAAAGGCCTGAACCAGCTGCGATTTGCTACTGGTCTACAGTGGATGCAATCTCAGATCTCCATGAACCCTACCTTGCTATTTTTGTACTAATTATTTAGTTCTTAAATGTATTTCTCATTGTAATTTACAATACATTGTGTACTGCACTGTACCGCAGGCACAAAACAAATTTCATGATATGTCAGTGCTAATTAATCTCATTCTGATTCACCCAAGTTGACCTTCTCGATCCATTGCCAGTTCTCTTGCTGTAACAGTGCCAGACCCACCCACCCCCTCACAGTATACATCTGCCACTGAAGCCCTCTGCCATTCTCCAGACTGGCCTTCCCGCTTCTGCACACTGGAAATGAGAACTCCTCCAGTTCTTCTTGGCTCACATCCTCCTCGTTTCCACATCCCCATGAATCCTGTGCTGACTGACCCACATTCCCCACCCCCTCATTTCTGCACCATCCTTCCCATGGTCAACTTTCCAAACCGGTTCGCCACCTGACACTTCTGCCAGGCAACAACTCAAGAATTCCAACTTGGGCTCCTACCTCCCCCCACCAGCAGACGGCGCCTCTGAAATGGCCTCCTTCAACTTTTCACCAAAGCATTTCTTAACCCTTACTTGTACTGGTATTTCCCCGGGTCCAATAATTTACTGCCCCATCCTCTGTCTCCAAAGCTCCTGAACCTGATGTATACTCACATTTTCATGCCCAGCTTCGCCAGAGGCTACTACCATCAGGCAAGAGGTATAGGGTCCTCAGATCCGATAACACTATTTCAGGGACAGATATTACCCTACAACTATCCAGCTCCTTAACCAGTGTGGATAAATTCACTTGCCTCAACACTAAATTCATTCCACAGCCCAAGGTATAAGAGCAGAATTAAGCCATTCGGACAACTAAGTTTTATTTTCCCTCTCAACCCAATTCTCCTACTTTCTCCTCATAACTTTTGACACCCTGACTAATCAAGAACCTATCTTCTGCTTTAACTATACCCAATGACTTGGCGTCTGCATCTGTTTGTGGCAATCAGTTCCACAGATTCACCATCCTCTGGCTAAAGAAATTCCTCATCTCTGTTCTGAAGGGAAACCCCAGCAGCCAGCCAATTTTATTTCATAAATTCCATTGTTTCTTTTCTTTCCTGTGAATGCCTGCGAGAAAATGAATCTCAGGGTAGTAAATGGTGACATACATGTACTTCGATAATAAATTTACTTTTTCTTTATCGCTGAAGTGTATCCCTCAGATCCGAACCTGCATCGTTTCACTGGACGTAGAACCCGCTCTTGCACCACAAGGGAGGACCACAGTCTAATCCCCCCATTCCTCACTGTGCACTACTGATACCTCATCAGCCAGTCCTCACTGCCCTCTCACACTGCCCACCACTACCTCCTCACCATCCACAGTCCAGCCCACTCCTCACAGAGTCATGAGCACAGAAATAGGCCCTTCAGCCCCACTAGTCCATGCCAAACTGCTATTCTGCCTAGTCCCATCAACCTGAATCTGCACCTTAGCCCTCCATACTCCATCCATCCATGTACTTAACCAAACTTCTCTTAAGTGGTGAAACTGAACCTGTATCTACCGCTCCCGGCGGCAGCTCATTCCACGCTCGCACCACCCTCCTGTCTCCCTTAAAAAAAAAATCACCTTTGACCCTTACCATTACCTCCAGTTCTAATCTCACCCAACATCAGTGGGGGGAAAACTGTTTGCAATAAGCCTATATATACCCGTCATAGTTTGTATATACCTCTATCAAATCACCCTTCACCCTCCTACATTCTAGGGGATAGAATCTTGACCAATTCAACGTTTCCATGGCAACATCCTTGTAAATTTTATCTGCAATCATTCAATCTTATTGATATCTTACTCCACAATACTCCAAATTCTGCATCACCAACCTCTTACACAACTTCAACATCCCAACCCCTACACCATTCACTCCCCCAGTCCTCACTAGCACCTCCTTCTCAGCCACCCCTCAGCAACATCCCACTCAAATCCTGCACCCCATCCTTCCCCAGAATAATGGCGCCCAACTCCTCGTTCGCCAATCACAAGTCACTGAGTTCTGTGCAGCCAATAACGTAATAGCTCCAAACTTCCCGCTTTCTGCCAGTCAAAATATTCCCTTTTTGATTGGCTAACTTCTCGGTAGCCTCGTGTATTGGTTTAACTCTTCTTTCTATCCCTTTTAGGTCAGAATCGCCAGTTGGAGAGTTCAAGGTCGTTATCCACTCAATGAAAGTGTTCGGAGCGAAACATCGCCCCCGTTTCGTCCTCCACACTCGCAGCCCGACCTGCTGAGTGTCCCTAACATTTTCTGCTTCATTTCCCTTCCCCTCTCGGTTGACCTTGTTTTCAAGATTCTACTAGCTATGCACTGATTGGCTGAACTGAGTCTTCCTCACTCAGTGACGATTCTCTTCCTCCCATTGGTCCAGACTGCAATTCCCAAATTCTGCTATTGGTTTAATCATTGTCTAGGGACGCCTAGATCCAACCTACCAGCTATTGGCGAGTCCGTTATTTATTGGCCTTGGATGCTGTCAATCAGCGACAAAACAGTCCCGCCCCCCATGGCGCAGTCCTGCTGTGATTTGCCGCTGGTTGAAGGGAGTTGTGCTGTGATTGGTGGAGGTCGATGTCAGTCGGGTCGGCCGCGGATACTGTGCACCTAACTGGGAGTTACGGTGTAACCCGGGGAGAGTTACCGTGTGTCCCGGCGAGGTCGCGCCGCGTCTGGGCGCAGTCACAGAACGGTCCGGGCATGGCGCCGGGCGAGGAGCCTCTGCCCGCCGACACCAGTGGCGCCAACCTGACCCGCAGCCTGGAGAAGGCGCTGGACGAGGCAGCGGGCACTGGCATCTTGAACCTCAGCAATAGGAAGCTGCGGGAGTTCCCCCGGGCCGCCAGCAACTATGACCTGTCCGACGTGATCCAGGCCGGTGAGTGAGGCGGGGGAGCGCGGCGGTGGAGCGGGACTCCCCGGGGAAGGCGGGAGGAGGGAGGTGGTGGAAGGGAAGGGGAAGGAGGGGTAGGGAGTTCTGAAAAAAGTGGAAGTTGGGTGTAGAAACTTGGGGAAAGGGTTCATCGAGGAGGTGAGGATAGGTTTGATGATGCGGAGGGTTTGGGGCTAATCCTTTATCTGGTCGACCTGGTGATTTCCTTCTCCCCCACCCCACTCCTCCAAGACGTTGTTGTCATTGACCTGGTAAGGGGCACAATGCTGGAGGAACTCAGCAGGCCAGGCAGCATCTATGGACTGGCTCCAGGTTGGCCCCTGGCTCTCCAATTTTATTGGGAATTGATTTCCGGGTTGCTCTGGGATGTGTAGGAGGAGGCCGTGGAAGTGCAGCTGATGTTCTCCGGATTTCTAACAATTGGCTCACGCAGTCCCCTGTGAAGTCTTAAGCAGGATGGGACAGACCTACATAAGGGGCTGGAGGGGTGGAGCAATTTCAAATGCTTAGAGAGTCCAGAACCAGAGGTCCCAGCTTTGAGGTACAGGGTCTGCTGCTGAGAAACTTCATCTGAGGGCGCTCAACCCGTGGAATCCTCTTCATTGCAGGCGGAAGAGGTTCTCATTCGCCATATTCATAGTGGGGGTGGCGTGTGGACACTCTTAATGCCAGGTACCCATGTGGGATATAGGCTGTGACGTGAATGGCAGGGATGTGCCCAAGAGCCTCCTGTTGGTGCCATTGGTGAGCTTGGCCCCACTGTGCACATCCTGACCATTGCTGTGGCCCACCTGTTGCCTCCTCTCCCTGATGTAGTGGGAAGCAAGTTCCTGTGTTCCCTTGGTTCCTCCCCTGCCTTGGCCTTCACTGTCCCTCCCCCCCCCCCCATAACCTCATTCAGATTTATTTATCACGCACAAAAACGTAGTGAAATATGTTAGTAGCCAGCACCGTCCTGGGATGTGCTGTCACCACTGTCAACACAGCATGCCCACAATGTTCAGCAAACAATACAAGCAACAGCCCCTCTCACCCTTTCCCCCTCCTCCAATCCCCCAGCCAGCACTCCATCCTCTTTGACGGCCCCCCCCCATAGGATGTAATCTGAGCTCCTGTTCGCTTGTTGGGGAGGATTGTGTCACACCAGCCGCCTGTTGTTGACTGGATACATCTCGGAGAAGCTGTGTGTTGCCAGTTTGAGTTTTGTCCCTGTCTGTGACTGATCCCAGCCACCTTTGTTCCGTCTCCCCTCCCAATGAGAGGTCAGTGTGTGGACTCCCCAGAACTCCAGATGTCCATGCACCCCCCCCCGCAGCTGGAGTTTTAGGGGTTCATGGACCCGCCACCCCAAGAGAACGGTTTGGAAACTTCCCCTTGTGACGGGGATCACACGGGGTGAGAACAGCTGTCGGGGCTGGAGTGGTGGTTGGGGAGCCATCCTCCCTGTTCTGAAGCTTGGTGACAGATATTCTCTTACCCCCCCCCCCCACCAGTCTTCTCCTACCCCTCACCAGGCAGCCGGTTTTGGTGGCTGTCGTATTCCTATTTGCAGGATTTCTGTGTGCCCCAGTATCTGGGAGGCTGCAATGTGCTCTGGGTGGTGGGGGAATTATCTGCGACACCGCATGCTTACAGGATTGTAGGGGAGAGTGTTTCCCTGACTCTGGAAAGAAACCAGGCTTCACCATTCAGAACCAAACAGCTGAAGCCTTCTTCCCTGCCCCTCCTGCCCCACAACCCCCCAGAGGTGGTGAACTTGGCACTCTTCTGTGTAAGTCATGGAGTTTTTCAAAACTGAGATTGATTGATTTCTGGGTATTGGAAGTACAAAGTAAATTTATTATCAAGCTATGTATACGCTGTCATTGAATTTATGAAAATCTATACATAACCAAAGACTGACAAACAACCGATGTCCAAAAGAAGACATACTGTGCCAATAATAAATATTATTGAGCACATGAGTAATAAATTCACTGGGTGTATTTAAAGCCAAGGTTGGTGGCTTCTTGGTTAGTCAGGATGTCAAGGGTCACAGGGAGAAGACAGGAGAATGGGGTTGAGAGGGAAAATAAATCAGCCATGATGGGATGGCAGAGTCAAATGGTCTAATTCTGCTCCTATGTCTTATCATCTTGGAGTTTAAAGAATGGATTCTCAACCTGGAGTCCATAGACCCCTTATTTAATTGTAGGGCTCCATGGCATAAAAGAGGTTGGGACTCCCTGGTCTAAAGAGTCTAAGTTGTGGAATCAGTTCAGAGTTGTCCACGCCAGGTCAGGAGCCTGATGGTTGCAGTGTATTAACTGTCCCTGAACCCTGTGGTTCCCATACCATCTGCCTGATGGTAGTAACAAGAAAAGGGCATGGCCTGGGAGGTAGGGGTCCTTGGTCATGGATGGTGACAACCTTGTAGACGTGCTCATTGGTAGGGAGTGTTTTTCCTGTGATGGACTGGGCTGTGTCTTGGTAGCCTTTTCGTTCCATGGCCTTGATGTTTACATATCCGGCCGTAGTGCAAACAATTAGGTGGGATGTGGGGCCGAGGCAGGGAAGTGACACTGGTCTTGTTGACACCACAGGTCTGAGGGCAGAATGGCCTCCCACAGCTCCTGGTACTTGTTTTGCTAATGAGAAGTGTCGTTAAGTTGTGCTCCATATCTGGAACCACTCCTTACCACTGGAAGGGATGTGGAATGTAAGGGTGAGGGTTGGGGCAGAGGTTTGCACAGTGTGGCATCATCTGTACCTTCTAGAGTTTCAAGCCTTAACTGGGACATTGAGGTGTCCATAGAGGATAGCTGCCAACTGCCACATTCCAGGCTGCAAGGTCACATTGGGGAAAGCACTGAAGCCTGGTGCAGGACCACAGTATAGGGTTCTCCCACTACTGGAGAGAGATGGGCTGGGATAGATGAGGCAGCCCTTCAATTATGGTAGTGGTGTACCGCCACAGGACTGGCAACAGCCCTGTTGGTTTTCAGGAATGTAACGGAACAGAATAAAACACCATTGCAAGTTTTATTCTTCTAAAGTAATCTTTTATTGTGAATAAAGTTTATTTTGATTTTAAAAACAGAGGCAGCGAGGCTGGTCTCTCAGCAATCATCGCCAGGGTCTGACTCCACCCTCCAGCTCCTTCAGCATACAGATAAATATTCAAATACAGAGATGTTAGCTTTAAGTTTTTATGACATCAAATGCCTCATTTTCTTCTTTTAGACCCTGTAGTTTAGGCCAATTATCCAGGGGATGTGGGCATCGTCTCCGGCCTCCTGGGCTACCATCTCCTTGGACTGTGGCCTGTGTCAGCGTGGGGTGATCATTGGCCCTGCCTTCCTGTGGTCGGTTGGTCTCCCAATAGGATGAGTTGGATGTGTTGTAATATCAGTTCCACAGCCTCGTGGTAACTCCACTGAAATCTGTCTTGTTTTGATGTTTGTTTAAATTGAATTCAGCTTAAACTCCAGCCAAATGTCAAAGTAAATTTTCTTGCAGACATTTACAGGAAAATAAAGAAATAGGGTAGAACTTATGGAAACTATACCTAAAGACTGATAAACAACCAATGTGCAAAAGAAGACAAATTGTGTAAATTTAAAAATTTATACTGAGAACATGAGCTGCAGAATATTTGAAACTCTGTAGGGTGTGGAATCAGTTCTGAGTTGTGGTGAGTGAAGCTATCGACGTCGGTGCAGGAGTCTGCTGGTTGTAGGGTAATAACTGTTCCTGAACCTGGTAGTGTGGGGCTTAAAGCTCCTGTACTTCCTTTCACCATGGTTAGCGTGAAGAGAGCATGGCCTAGATGGGGACAGTCCTTCATGATGGATGGGACTTTTTTGTGGCAGATCCTTATAAATGTGTTTGCTGGTGGGGAGGGTTTAGTCTGTGACCGCTGGCTGTGTCTGTCACTTGCAGGCTTTTCTGTTGTTGGCCTTTGGTGTTTCTATATCAAACCATGATGCAACCAGTCATACTCCCTACCACACATCTATAGAAGTTAGTCAAAGTTTTAGATGATGTGCCAGATCTACGCAAGCCAGCAGCACGAATACAGATCAACCAGTTGGTCTGTGTTCTCGCTGCCTCTTGTCTCACCTGTTCCTCTAGATGGGCTTTCTCTGGCTGACTCTGCCATGCCCCACGCACCTCTTAGTTTGCTCTTCCAGTCGAGGATGAGTGTTTCGTGTCTCTGCCTCAGAGCTGTGTTAGCACACCTTCCGTGAAACCTCCAGAGGGGCACAGGGAAGCAACTCCAGAGCGTTGTGTCCGAATGGCAGTGAGTAGTACACAGTATTGTCGTTGTTACAGTGCCACTGGTCACTAGTCGGTGTCAGTTCCTGCTGCTCTCAGTAAAGAGTTTGCATGTTCTTCCCATGACAGTGTGGGGTTCCTCCGTGTGCTCTGGTTTCTAAAGGTTAGGATTAGTGAGTTGTGAGCGTACTGTGTCGGACCCAGAGTATTCACAGACTGTGGTATTCCATGCACTTCACTGGGTGTTTCAATGTACATGTGACAAATAAAGCTTATCTTTAGGGTCCAGGTGATTTGTTTAAAAGTTTGGGGTCTTTGCATCCTGCTTTCAGAGTGGTGTTGCCTTGTAGTGGACTGTTGAGCCGTACTGGTGGACTGTGATCTGTGTGAGCATCCCATTGGTTCTGGGATTGTTCTCTGCACGATGAGAGCACTACTCGTTCCACCTTGATATTCTGCTGCAGTGAGGGAGAGCAGAGTTCAATTCCAAAGTGAGCAGGGTTTGAGACAGGTTGGATTTGGTAGCCAGAATCTGGTCCTTGCAGACTGGGAACTGAATCCGTGGCCAGAGCGAAGAGTTGCGTAGCAGTAGAGATTAGGGTTTATCAGCAATTGCCTTGAGATAAGTAACACTTCCAAGGACATTCAGAGGGAATCTTGGCGTTGCCTGGGAACATTGTTCTCAGGCTATCACCAGACGCTGCAGCAGTGAGCACTATCTGCCAGACGCACTGCCACAACACACCAAAGTTCCTAAGGCAGCACCTTCCAGACCCACGACCACTACCATCTAGAAGGACGAGAACAGCAGATACCTGGGAACACCACCACTTAGAAATCTCCCTCCAAGTCGCTCACCTTCCTGGCGTAGAAACATATCGCCGTTCCTTCATTGTCACAGGGTCAAAATAGTACCTACACCTCAGGGACTGCAGCTGTTCAAGGCAGTTCATCGCCACCTTCTCAAGGGTAACGAGGAATGGGCAATAAAAACTGGCTCGGCTGGCGACACCCACATCCGGTAAATGAATGAATAAATAAAAAAGACACCTCCCTCATTGAGTAGAGCCTCTCTAAGGCAGGAATTTACCAAGTCTTGGAATAAGTTCCTGTGCATGATCCCTGTCCATTGACTCCAGGATTAGCAAGTGAGAATGCGGGGGGTGGGGGGAGCGGTGGAATTAGCCAGAGTTCCTGCTCTGAGCCACTGTGCAGTAATTCCGAGGCTGGAGGGGGTGGTGGTGGGATTAGCCAGGGTTCCTGCTCCTGATTGCTGCCTACTGATGGTCTAAGTCTGAATATTTGGCAACACTTGTGTGTGGGTTGTTTCACTGTTTTGATGTACACGTAAAAAATAAAATGAATCTGAAATAATTTGTGATTATGTTGAATGATCTTGTTTTTGTTCTGTCTCCTGCCGTGGCTGGAGGTTTCGTTTGTCAGTCGTCTATTCGAGGCAGATGCTTTTCACTGACGTACAGGCTGAGCTGGTCCTGATACTGAGCTGGGGATCCAGGGCTCTGTGGTGAACGTGGACCATGGAGTTAATGTAATAAATCTGGGTGAAACTGGAGCTGTGAGATTCCACTTGATTCATAAAACATAGAACTCTACAGTACAGGCCCTTCAGCCCACAATGTTGTACCAACCCCAAGAGTCTTTCAAATGTCCCTAATGTTTATGTATAAACCTCCACCACCATCCCTGGCAGGGCATTCTACTCACCCACCACTCTGCGTATTAAAAAAAATTGTCTTTGACTTCCACCCTAAACTTTCCTCCAATCACCTTAAAATAATGCTCCCCTGTATTAGCCATTTCTTCCCTGGTAAAAGTCTGTGGCTGTCCACTCTTATCTGTACCTCTTACCATCTTGTACACTTCTATTAAATTGCCTCTCATTCTTCTTTGCTCTAAAGAGAAAAACGTTCGGACGCTCTATCTTTCCTTATAAGACACGCTCTCTAATCCAGGCAACATCCTGGTAAATCTCCCTTTGCACCATTAACATAGCATATTACGGCACAGTATAGGCCCTTTGGCCCACAATGTTATGCTGACCCTTTAACCTACTCTGAGATCAACCTAACCGTTCCCGCCCACATAACCCTCCATTTTTCTGTCACCTTTGTGCCTATCTAACAGTCTTTTAAATGTTCCCAGTGTATGTCTTCATCATCATGCCTATGCACAAAATGGTTAAGTGGTTAAGGCATTTGTCTAGTGATTTGAAGGTCGTTAGTTCGAGCCTTGGCTGAGGCAGCGTGTTGTGTCCTTGAGCAAAGCATTTAACCCCACATTGCTCTGTGACGATACCGGTGCCAAGCTGTATGGGTCCTAATGCCCTTCCCTTGGACAACATCGGTGGCGTGGAGAGGGGAGACTGGCAGCATGGGCAACTGCCGGTCTTCCATACAACCTTGCCCAGGCCTGCGCCCTGGAAGCCTTCCAAGGCGCAAATCCATGGTCTCTTGAGACTAACGGGTGCCTATAAAGTATGCACAAAATAGCACCCTTGGATCTGCTGCCTACCAACCCCTCCCTGTCCGATCCATCACTACTCGCCCTGAGAGAATCCAGCAGCAGGACCCTGCCCATGTGGCTGCTGCTGGCTGCCCTGAGTCACCAGAGTGAGGAGTGGGCTGTCCTCGGTGGCTGGCCAGCAACCTGTGTTTGTGGAGCTGGGGCGTGCAGTGTAGGAGAAACCATGTGCCTGGCTGTGGGGAGGAGGCAGCCCATCCTCACCCCAAAACCCTGCATCCTGCTCCTGTGCCAATGACAGGAAGCCCCTGTGTGCAGACGAAACCGCATCCTGTGCGAACCGGGCGGGGCGGCGGGGGAGGAAGTCAGCGTAGTATGGCAGTCGGGCTGAAGGCTGAGACCCAGAGATACAACTTACACACTCACTCATCATCGTTCGCTCTCCCGCTGCACCCCCTGGGGCAAGTGTGCAGGGGCTGGGGGTGGAGGCTCAGAGCCAGGGGCGGGAGAGGAATGAGTGATGGGCAAGATGGCCTGTTTTTTCTCTCTCCCTCTCTGCCAGTTGTCTTGCACTATGCATTTGTTTCCTGTTGTTTTTTTTCCTCACCACACAGTGCAACGTCGATGATCTGCAGAGATAATCATGCAAGCCATGAACACTACTTCACTATTTTTGCTCTCTATTTGCTGAGTTTTTGTATGTATATTTAATAGTAGTTTGTAGCTTGCTTTTGGTTTAACACTGTGCTGCAGCCACAAAAGAGCAAGTTCCACACCACGTGAGTGGTGACAATTCTGATTCTGACCCCTCTCCACACAGGCCACTTTGTCCCACGTGATCAGATGAACTCTAAGCTTTGCTCGCTGGTGAGGGGTTCCTGTGCGCCATCTGGGAGGAACCCACCCCCCAATTCACCCGAGAGGGTGGGGAAACTCGGCCCCACGGCGGGGAGTGGTCAGGGTGAGAGGACGGTGGGGAAACTCGGCCCCACGGCGGGGAGTGGTCAGGGTGAGAGGACGGTGGGGATTGCCCTCACCCTCCACAGCTGTGGGTCGGGATTTGGGCAAGGACGAGAGAGCCTCCAGCTACAGTAGTTCCTGCCTCTCTTACTGCAGCTGAGGCCTGCTCTTGCATCACACTGCTTCCTCTTTCTGCTGCTGTTGAACTCCGCAGTCTCTCCCTGCCTCCCGTGACCACCCGCAGGCCGCGCTCGGACATACACCAGTCAGTCAGCCGTCACAGTGACCCTGTCCCTGTGACCACCCCCTCCAGCCCCCTAATCCACTCCCTGTCGGTGTGACCCCGCACAACCCTCCAATCTCTATAACCCCCCCCACCAGTCCTGACACCCCTCCCTGTGATCACCACATAATCCGATTCCCCACCACGTGATCCGATTCCCCTCCCCGTGACCGCCACATGATCCGATTCCCCGCCATGTGATCCGGTTCCCCTCCCCGTGGCCGCCACGTGATCCAATTCCCTGCCACGTGATCCGATTCCCCTCCCCGCGACCACCACGTGATCCGATTCCCCTCCCCGCGACCGCCACGTGATCCGATTCCCCTCCCCGCGACTGCCACGTGATCTGATTCCCCTCCCTGCCTCTGTGACCATCACTAGACCTGACACCCCTCCCCGTATCTGTGGACACACCCCCCCCAGCCCATTTACCCATCCCCATTTCTATAACCCCCTCCAGCCTCTTCACCCCCCTGCCCTTTTACGGCTGGCTTTGCCCCGTCAGTAGGAAATTGGAGGCTGGAGGTCTATCCCATCGATCAGAGCTGGTGCCTCTCCTAGGTCAGTGTCATCAGTGGACTACCAGTACTTGTCCGGCACCTCTCACCGACCTCTGTTGGGTGATGTCTGCCCCATGGCTCACCCCCCTCCTCCGATCCTTTTGCTTGGCCGTGTGGCCCCTGCTGCTGAGTGAGTGAGGAGGGAGGGAGGGATATGAGGGGGTGACTGATTGGAGATTGTGTCAAAAGTTGCAGGATGAGGATGCTGGCTGGTGAGGGAGGGGCTGCTGTGGTTTCAGAGCCCAGGACCCTGACTTGTGTCCGATCAGCAGCAGCTGCTCCAAGTTCTCTGGAACTTGAGCAATGCGTTCCTCGGCTGGCCTCCAGGCAGAGTCCACCCTCCACCCCCACTGCCAATGCTTCAGCTGTCTCCAGGCCACAGACTGAAGCCTTGTGGACGTTCTCACTGGGAATCAGCCTGCCCCAGCCAGGAGAGGCTTACTGTCCCCCTTCCTGATGGGCGTCCGTCTCCAGCCTTCAGTGGCGCTGCATGAGTGCAAGTTCACATTCGCTTAGTGACTAACCTGGCTGCTTGCTTCAGGGTTACGGACCCCACATTTAAGTCAGAATTGGACTTGAATCAGGATTTTGTTGAAGACTAAGTTGTAACAAGAAATATAAAATATTAAATAAGTAGTGCAAAAAGACAGCAAAATACTGAGGTACTGTTCTTGGACTGGTTTGGAAATCTGATGGCGGAGGGGAAGAAGTTGTTCCAAAAACGCTGAGTGTGTGTCTTCAGGCTCCTGTAGCATCTCTCTGGTAGCAATAAGAGGGCCTGTCTGAGATAGTAAGGGTCGTTAAAATCTGAATCAGAATGTTTATTATTACTGACGTAGGTTGTGAAATTTGTTGTTTTGTAGCAGTAGTACGGTGCAATAGAGGAAAAAAAACTGTATTAGAAATCATGCGGAAGAGGAATAGCGAGGTAGTGTTCATGGGCCGTTTAGAAATTGGATGGCAGAGAGAAAGGAGCTGTCTCCAGCATGTTGAGCATATGTCTTCAGCCTCCTGTAGCTCCTCCCTGATGGTAGTAATGGGAGGACATGCCCTGGGTGGTGGGGGTCCTTCGTGATGGATGCTGCCTTCTTGAAGCATCGCCTTTTGAAAATGTCCTCGATGTCGGGGCCGGTTTCACCCTGGCCATTGCTGATATCTTGTACACTGGTGGGGTGAGGCTGCCCCTTTGCTGGAGAGGTTGAGGGAGGTGGTGACTGAGGTGTGGGGCAGGAAGGAGATGTTGCACGGTGTCTGGGATTTGACAGGCTGCACAGCAAATCACACAGCTCAGAACTGGGCCCTGAAAAGAGAAGCAAAGATCAGCTTGATTTATTACATGTGCATCGAAGTATACAGTGAAATGTATCGCTTGTGTCTACAGTCTGAAGTTTGTGCTCGGGGCAGTTTGAAAGTGTCACTGTGCTTCTGGCACCAGCAGAGCCTGTCCACAGCTTACTAACCCCAACCTGTATGTCTTTGGACTGTGGGAGGAAAGCCCATGGTCACCAGGAAGAACATACCAGTATCTTACAAACAACCTGGGTCGCTGGTGCTATAAAGCCCTTCTACCCAACTCTCTGTGCTGACCCACCAACATCCAAATTTACCAGCTCATGTGACCCATTCTTTCTCCCCCACCTCGGACTTGCCCACTGGAGCTGGACAAGCAAGCTCCCCCCCGCCCCCCCCCACCCCAGTCCTGGCAGGAGTGGCTGGTTGCAGCAAAGGGGTTGGGCAGAGAGTAACTCGCTGGTCTCGGTGCCTGAGATTGGCTGGGTTAGGGGGAGTGAGTGGTACCTGGTATTGTGTTCCTAATACGATCTTTAAACATGTTTCAGTAAATCTCCTGAGGCAGGGACAGATGGAGACCCAGCCTAGTCAGAAAATACAGTCTGTGTTTCATTTGGGGTGGGGGAGGAGAGGCATGTCTGTAGTCTGGGGATAGGGTCTGTGACATGGGGGTGGGGTTGGTGTGGTATGGCCGTAGGGAGGGGTGAATCTGTGGCTGAGGAGTCTCTGTGTAATGGGGGCAGAGGTTTGGGCATTCGGGGACAAGTGCGTGAGTGTCTGTGTGTGTGGGAGGGGGTGGGGGTGCGTGGACAGGGGAGCCTGTGTCCTGGGGGAGGGTGAGTCTGTCTCCTGTGGTTTAGGGGAGAGCCTGTGTCTGTGGAGGTTGGGTAAGTCCCTGGTCCCTGTGGAGGACCAGGGACACTGTCAGGTCAGTAATTGTGTTGGTACCAGAGGGCGGGTGGGAGGGGAGTGTCTCTGAATTGAATCCCCTTGTCCCTGTCCCTGTCCCCACCAGCCCTGCTGTCGGGCTGATGGCAGCTTGGTCGATTGGATTATGTGTACGGAGAAGCATGAAGAGCTTGTCTTGTACAGTGTTATAAAGATCAAATCGTTACACAGTGCACTGTGATAGAACAAGGTACAGTACTGTAAAACAATATCAGAATGCAGAAGAAAGTGCAACAGCTGCGGAGAAAGTGCAGTGCAGGTAGTCGATTGTGGTCAGGACTCCATCTTATCATCCAATGGTCTCGTAAAGTGGGCTAGAGACAAGCAGCGGGTTGTACCTTGTGATGAATTGTGTTCAGACCTTCCTCGGGTCCCTGGATCACAGGCTGGGGTCCAGTGTAAACCCTGTGTGTGTGTGTGTGTGTGTGTGGGGGGGGGGTCCAGTGTAGACCCTGTGTGTGTGTGGGGGGGGGTCCAGTGTAGACACTGTGTGTGTGTGTGTGTGTGTGTGTGTGTGGGGGGGGGGGTCCAGTGTAGACACTGTGTGTGTGTGTGTGTGTGTGTGTGTATGTGTGTATATAGGGGTGGGGGTCCAGTGTAGACGCTGTATGTGTGTGTGGGGGGGAGTCCAGTGTAGACCGTGTGTGTGTGTGTGTGTGTGTATAAGGGGTGGGTGTCCAGTGTAGACAGTGTGTGTGTGTGGGGGGGGGGGTCCAGTGTAGACACTGTGTGTGTGTGTGTGTGTGTGTGTGTGTGTATAGGGGTGGGGGTCCAGTGTAGACGCTGTATGTGTGTGTGGGGGGGAGTCCAGTGTAGACCGTGTGTGTGTGTGTGTGTGTGTGTGTGTATATAAGGGGTGGGTGTCCAGTGTAGACCGTTTGTGTGTGTGTGTATGTGTGTATATAGGGGTGGGGGTCCAGTGTAGACGCTGTATGTGTGTGTGGGGGGGAGTCCAGTGTAGACCGTGTGTGTGTGTGTGTGTGTATAAGGGGTGGGTGTCCAGTGTAGACTGTGTGTGTGTGGGGGGGGGGGGGTGTCCAGTGTAGACCGTTTGTGTGTGTGTGTGTGTATAAGGGGTGGGTGTCCAGTGTAGACAGTGTGTGTGTGTGGGGGGGAGTCCAGTGTAGACCGTGTGTGTGTGTGTGTATAAGGGGTGGGTGTCCAGTGTAGACCGTGTGTGTGTGTGTGTGTGTGTGTGGGGGGGGTGTCCAGTGTAGACCGTTTGTGTGTGTGTGTAGGGGTGGAGGTCCAGTGTAGACTCTGCACATTTCTCCATGCGTGTACGTGAAACATGCTGAGTTCCATCAAGCCCTCTTTCTCTGTGATGGCCACCAGGACAAAAATAATGGTGCCGTCAGAGTGGAAATGACCAGTTTTGTGGTGAGTGTCTCTCTGCCCCACCCAGCCAGAATCACAGGGAGCTAAATCCCTACTGCCTCTCCCACCCTGACATACCAAGCACAGTCCCTTGCTCCCCGCACCCACACCCCACTGACTGCCGTCAGTCAGTTCTGTACTGGTGTCTTGTTACCATGGACATCCCCCACCCCTGTGGCTCCTTCTCTCTTGTCACTACGCCCTGTCTGGAACCTAAGCCGGCCTGTGAAAGGCAGGGAGTCTAATCCCAACTGGCTGGCAGGCTTCTACCATCAAAGCGAGCGAAGGCTTGTAACCTACCATGGTAACCACTGCTGTTTCTCAGAAATAAAGTGGCAGGATTAATTTACTGAGGTAAATATTAGCTTTGTGTAGAAGGCAGCCACAAAGGATTGCGGCCTTTGGTAGTCCGTTGCTATGGATACAGCTGGAAGCTAGGCCTCCCCCTGCCTTCCCTCCATCTGAGATGCCCACATTCCCAGAATTCCTCGCTTTATAGGAAGGGCAAGTATCACTGCCCCACTGTCTCTCTGTCATGGCATGGGCTCTTATTGGGAGGATTGTGGCCAGTTCTGATCTTCTATCCTGAGGATGTCCTTGACATGGAGGAAGTGCACTGAATGTTGACTGCAGTATTGGAGGGAGAGACCCTTAACAGTGTTGATGTGTCAAGAGATCTTGTGCAAAGAGTTCATCACTCCCTGAAAGTGACTGCAGAGGGTGATGGGATGGTAAAGAAGGCAAACAGAATGTCTGCCTTTATTAGTTGAGGAACTGGATTCCAGAGTCAGGACCCAAACAAAGCTGTGCCATGGAATCCATTAAAAGAGAACACCAAAAAGAAACAAATTGCACAAACAGCAAAAAGTCAGACGAAAAACACAATACAAAACATCAAAGCACAACATTATTGAAACAGTCTGGGAATGTTCAGTTTAGTTCAGTTCAACGATTGAATTAAATTCTGTCCACCCCATTACAGGAAGGGTGTGGAGAAGGTGAGCAAGAGGTCTACCAGGACGCTGCCTGGATTAGAAGAAGAGAGATTGAACAAGGTGGTTTGTTTTCTCTAGAGCAGCAGAGACTGGAAAGATGTGATGGCAGTCTGTTGTGAGGGGCACGGGTAGAGTTGTCAGTCGGTATCTTTTTCCTAGGGTTGAAATGCCTTAAAACCAGAGAAATGCATGTATTTAAACTTGCCCCAGAGAGGGGCCAAGTTCAAAGGAAATGTACAGGGCAAGTTTTTTATTGTTGCACTGAGAGTAGAGGGTGCTAGACTCTGCTGCCAGGGGTGGTGGTAGAGGCAGATATGGCAAGTGACCAGGAACCAGCTCTTAGGCAGGTGAATGTGCAGGGAATAGAGGGGTGTGGCAGATTGTGTTCAGCATTTGATTGCTAGTTAATTAATTTGGCACAACATAATGGGCTGAAGGGCCTGTTCCTGTTCCTGTGAATTCTCCAGACAAATGAGAGGAAATCTCCTCAAAACAGACAGGATGTTTTTCCCCTGGGTCCCTGGGCATCCAGGACGTCTTCAAGGGGTGATGCCCTGAAGAGACAGCATCCATAATTAAGAGCCTCCATCACCCAGGACATGCCCTCTTCTCATTGCTACCATCAGGAAGGAGGTACAGGAGCCTGAAGGCACACACTCAGTGATTCAGGAACAGCTTCTTCCCCTCTGCCATCAGATTTCCGAATGGACATTGAACTCATGAACACCACCTCACTATTTTTCTCTTTTTGCACTACTTAATGTTTACTGTAATTTAGTTTTTTAAATTATATATTGCAAGGCACTGCTGCTGTGTAACAACAAACTTCACAACCTATATTAAATATGGCTCTGATTCTGGGTGGGAGGGTGTAGCAGTAGCGAAGGACAAAAATGTTTTCCCTCAGACTGGCGAGGGTAGTCGGTGGGTTTCTGGATGTGAGTGGCGTCGAGAGGACAGGTCAGTGTGGAGTCTGTGACTAATGGGGGATCAGGTTTGAAGAGCCTAATGACTGGCTTCTGTTTCCTGCGGGAGCCATTATCAGCACTGCCACGCCTGGGATCTTGCTGTGTAGCACTAGCCAGGATTCCACGAGTGAGGTAGGTAAGGTCCTCCAGGGCCATGTCTCCCACGCTCCGGCCTGAGTGGTGTCATGGTTTGCAGCCTCAGTTGGGAAGACTCTCAGCCTGGGCTCGGTGTTATTCCATGCATTGACCCTGCTGAGGGAAGCGGGTGGGGTACAGGCTGGAGAAGGGCACTATCTGGTACAGGCCACATTGGGTAAACTTCAGATACAACACTGAGTCATGTCATCCGCAGAAATTCTCTGGTGACTCAGCAGTAGTTGGGTGTATAAAGGGAGGACGGGAGGATGAATACAGGGCCCTGGTGGAGGACATTGTCAAATGGTGCAAGCTGAATCAGCTGCAGCTCAACATCTGTGAGATGAAGGAGATGGTGATGGATTTTAGGAAGACCAAGCCTGCACTGTTCCCTGTTACTATTGATGGTGAGAAAGTGGATGTGGTGAGGACCTACAAGTACCTGAGGGTACAGTTGGATGACAGACTTGAGTAGAGCACCAAAACAGAGGCTGTGTACAAGAAGGGTCAGAGTCACCTCTACTTCCTGAGGAGACTGAGGTTCTTTGGAGTATGCAGGCCTCTCCTTCACACGTTCTACCAGTCTGTTGTGACCAGTTCAATCTTCTATGCAGTGGTGTGCTGGGGCAATGACATCAACACTTGCAATGCCAACAGGCTCAATAAACTGATAGAAAGGCTTTCTCTGTTATAGGAGTCAAACTGGTCACACTGGAGTCTGTGGTGGAACAAAGGACTCCTAGGAAAATCCTGGCAATTCTGGGCAATGTTTCTCACCCCCTGCCTGCCACCTTGGCTGAACAGAGGAGCACTTTGAGTAACAGACTAAGTCAACTGTGCTGCTCATTCTTGCCCTCGGCCATCAGGCTCTATAATGAGTCAACCTGAAGTGATGACCCCTCCTGCTAGACTGTTTGTGGTAACATTTGTTATTCTCTCTTACTTCTGATATTTGTATATCTGTGCAGTTGTGATACCTCAGTGACACTGTAATTTCCTTGGGGGTCAATAAAGCATCTATCTGTCTATTTTTCTAACCCTAGCCCATTCTTTGGAATGTGGGAGGAAAACAGAGTACCACGCAGTCCCAGGGAGAATGGATAAACTCCTTACAGAGAGTGACAGGAATTGAACCAGTGTCGCTGGCACTGTAAAGCATTACACTATCTGCCACACACTGTCCCCTAGGTCTCTCTTCTATCTCTCCCCTCACCTTTAAGACTGATTTATACTTGTGTGTACTAGCTTGCGCCGTGGCCTACGCAAGTGGGCTATGCCGTTGTGAGCATTTATACTTGTGCGTTGGTGTGTCTGCGTCTCTCTGCAATTCACCACCAAAGCACTAGTTGGCGGTGAGGTTTCTGTGCCACTGTGTTGAGTTCCTTCATGTTGAAACTCAACACAAAGAGACTCAAACTTCAAACAATGGCGACTGAAACTGAAGGAGGGTGAATTTTCTGTGTTTGTCCGGCCACTGAGAGACATGGACGAGGAAATGCATTTCAAATATTTTGGGATGTCTGCAGGTAGATTTGACGATTTGGTTCGTCGTCTCCAACCATTAATATTGCATCAGTGTATGCACAGTATACCCAGAGACTGGCAATCACCATTTGAATTTTAGCTTCAGGTGGAAGTCAACAGACTGTAGCAGCTAGCTACAAACTGGCATCAAGCACAGCGTCCTCCATAATTTCAGAGGTCTGCAAAGCTTTTTGGAAAGCATTGCAGCCAGAGTTCCTTCCCTGCCCTACAGTCGCCCAATGGGAAGCTATTGCAGCGTAAGAGGAAAAGCGATGCTCCCAAGCGGACTAATCGCAGTTGTTGCGGTCCGCGACGCGTAGTTACATTTTGGGAGAGGTGCACATTGGGCTACAGCGTAGGGTTCAGCGTAGAGTACAGCGTAGGGTACGCGGCTATGCCGTACCTACGGCATACATTTGATGCACAGGTATAAATCAGCCTTAGGCCTGCGCCCTTTTGTTTTTGAGTTCCTTTCTCTGGGAGGAAGATTAAGAAGAGAACATGAAATAATAAGAGTCCTTAAAATGAGATCATTGGTTGTAGGAACATTTCGATGGATGAGTGTAGTTATCACTCACTGGGCTTTTGTTTAAGAGCCTGATGGTTGAGGGGTAGCAACCGTTCTTGAACCTGGTGGTGTGAGTCCTGAGGCTCTTGTACCTTCTACCTGATGGCAGCAGCGAGAAGAGAGCATGTCCTGGGTGGTGGGGGTCCCCGATGATGGATGCTGCTTTCCTACGACAGTGTTTCATGTAGATGTGCTTTGTAGCTTTATCTGTGATGCACTGGGCCGAATCCACTGCCTTTTGTAGGATTTTCCATTCAAAGGCATTGGTATTTCCATACCAGACCGTAATGTAGCCAGTCTATACAGTTTACGCACCACATCTATAGATGTTTGTTAAAGTTTTTGAGTCGTGCCAAATCTCCGCAGTCTTGTGGTTCTGAGATGTCAGCACTGGGCGATAATGGAATAGGAGGCTGGCTGAAGAAGACTTGGACAGGGTAGGCTTCTACCTGCTGAGCTTCAAATGATGAGAGGGAGGGACTAGGACAAAGAAATGCTGAGGGGTGTTAACTGGGTGGGTGGGGGAGAGGGAGTCCTCTGGAACAATGGCAGAGATGAAGACATTACTTCACTCCTGAGGGCTGATTTTCACCCACTGGGGTTGGAGCAGAGACTTGAATTGTGCTCAAGGCACATCTTCGAGAGATCTTCAGTAATAGAGGGGTTGAAAGTTTCCACAGGAGGCGGGTGTGGGGTTGGAATGTGCTCAAGGCAGAAGGGGGAAGGTAGGCGGAGTTGAGGCTGGAGTGAAATCAGAGAAGGTTTGAGGGGAGGAGTGAACGCCTGCTCGCCGTGTGTGTGGTGTCTGAAATATTTAAAGGCCTAGACAATAGATGTGGAGAGGATGTTTCTAATAGTGGGAGAGTCTGGGACCAGAGGGCACAGCCTCAGAATACAAGAATATCCCTTTAGAACAGAGATGTGGAGGAATTTCTTAAGCCAGAGGGTGGTGAATCTGTGGAGCTTGTTGTCACAAATGGTTGTAGAGGCCAAGTCTTTGGTTATCTTTAAAGTGGAAGTTGATAGGTTCTTGATTAGTAAGGATTAGAAGTTATAGGAGAAAGCAGGAGAATGGAGTTCAGGGAAAATAAATCAGCCATGATGGAGCAGACTTGATGGACCAAATGGTCTAACTCTGCTTTGTCTCATGGTCCGTGTGTAAACAAGTCCAGTTTTAAAAGCAGTAGCTGGTCAGGGCTGGGGAAGGCCAGAGAGAGGAGTGGTACCCAGGGCTCATGGTGGGGATGGATCCTTGCATACAGGGGGGCTGTACTTGATCCAGGGGCTTGAGAAGGTCAGAGTGGAGAGAGGGCGAGGTCAGGGTTGGGCTAGATGCTGGTGAAATGGGGGGGGGGCGGGGTGCAGGTGTACTTGCTTTGGGGGTTGGGTAGGTGACCAGGGCCCAGGATTAGGATGGATGCTGGTAACAAGGGGTGGGGATAGGTACTGGTGTATGCATGGAGGCAGCAAAGCTGGGAAACAGGATGTGTTTATTGAGCCTAAAGCAGAAACATGAGGGAAATATGGTGTGTTGCTATTACCTCAATCACTGGATTGTTGGCCAGTTGCAGACAGTGTTAATTGTTGAAGGAGGGAGGGTTGAAAGGTTCCCACACGTTGTTCCTGCCCGCTGGACCCACTGAACAATAGCAGGAGATGATTCAGGAAGCAATCCAACTGTGATGCCAGATAGTTGAGGAAATAAATTGCTGCTCGGTGTAAATGGGAATATCCTTTCTGGATCCTGGAATTTACTGGAATGATGGCCAATCCCAGGACAACTCAAACACAGCACTCACTGCAGAGGGGGAGCACGCCCCGCAGACGGCACCTTTTTGGGACCCAGGTGCCGTGTTTGTTCATGTGACCAGCCCTGCCTGGCTTTCCATAAAATGGGAAACAGGCCATTCAGCCCACAATGTTGTGCCGAGCTAATTACACTCGTATGCTAACCCAACATATCAATGCAGCTGTAAAGAAGGCAAGACAGCAGTTACATTTCATTAGGAGTTTCAGGAGATTGGTCACCAAAAGCACTCTCAAATACTTGTGAAGAGCATTCTGACTGGCTTCGTCACTGGTGTGGGGGTGGCACTGCACAGGATCAAAGTAAACGACAGAGTTGTAAACTTGGTCAGCTCCATCATGGGTACTAGCCTCTGTAGTATCCTGGACATCTTCAAGGATCAGTTCCTCAGGAAAGCGGCGACCATCATTAAGGACTCCCATCACCCAAGACATGCCCTCTTCTCATTGCTACAGTCAGGAAGGAGGTACAGAAGCCTGAAGGCGCACACTCAGTTCTTCCCCTCTGCCATCCAATTTCTGAATGGACATTGAACCCGTGAACACTTCCTCACACTGTATATTTGCTCTAATTTAATTTATTTAGTGTATGTGTGTATATGTATGTGATCTACAACGTAACCGCCGATACATGAAACTTGTAACTTGGAGAAGAACCTGGCCACACGTGTGAGTGTACAGGGAGGAGAGTACAGGAACAAGGGCTCAACCTTGTGGAGCAGCAGTGTTTAGAATAATCGTGGCCAAGGTGTTGCTGCCCATCCTGGCTGGTTGCATTCTGTTGATCAGGAAATCAAGGATGCAGTTACCGAGGGTCTGGAGTTTGGTGATGAGTTTGCTTGGAAAGAATAGTAGAGAAGGCAGAGGTGCAGTCAGACCATAGTCTGACATGGGTGTCTGTACTGTCCAGCTGCATCAGGAATGATTGAAGAGCCAGGGAGTTCCTATTCACTGTAGACATGTTTCAGCGTTACGCGAATTACCGCGGATCGAGGTTGTCTGGGAAGCTGTGTGCCGTGACCAGCAGACCCCTTGTGTGGTAGTCGTTACAGTATCTTGTTTTTCTTGGGTACTGGGATGATGGTGATCGTCTTAAAGCAAGACGAAGCCACAGCCTGAAGCAGGGAGAGGTTAAAAATGTCTGCAAATACCTCCGCCAGCTGGTCTGCACAAGGTTGAAAGATGTGGCCAGAGACAATACCCGGGCCTGATGGTCTCTTCGGGTTCACCCTCCAGAAGATTGATCTCGCGTCCATGATGGTGACTGTAGTCTTCAGTGCACCCGAGTCTATCAGGGTGGGTGGTGACATTCCCACTCTCTTCTGTTCAAAACGTGCATTGATACAGCAAAGACATCAATAAGATTGAAAGCGTACAGAGGAAATGTACAAGGATGTTGCTAGGACTTGTGGTCCAGAGGAATACGTAAAGTTTGAATAGGTTTAAGACTTTATACCTTGGAGGATAGGAGATTTGACAGATTATTAAAATTGAGGGGTATAGATAGGGTGGATGCAAGAAGACTTTTTCCCCTCAGGTTGGGTGAGACTTGAACTAGAGGTCATCGGTTAAGGGTGAAAGGTGAACTGTTTAAGGGAACATGATGTGGAACTTCAATCAGAGGGCGGTAAGAGTGTGGAAGGATCTTCCAGTGGGGAGCAGGCAGAATAATAGGGTGGCACTATTGGTCAAAGGCCTGTAATGATCTATGTCTCTGTCTCAAAGCCAGCTGACCCTGTCTCCCATCCTGCTCAACGTCGTCCAATAACTCGGAGCTTTTCAGCATCTATTCCTAAGATCACCTGGTCTTCATTAATGAGGGAGTTCCCTTGATTTCCCTCTCGACCTTCAGCTCCAAACCAGTTGAATGGATCAGTTACATTGCTGCTGCCTTTGGGACTTCATTCTTATTGTGGGGACCAACTAAACTAAACAGCTGATCATTCTGTGTAGTCTGCCGCTTTCTGGGCATATTCTGTGCAACAGGCTGCTCTCTTTCTACATTGATCACTAAGTTGGTGGTGACACAGAATTAGGAGGTGTTGTCGAGAGTGAGGAGGGTTATTGTAGATCACGGGGGCATTGATCAGTTAGGGAAGTGTGCCAAGGAGTTGCAAATGGATTTCAATACCAATGAGTGAGGTGATGCACTTTGGAAAGTCAAACGAGTGTAGGACTTGTACTATGAATGGTAGAGCACGAGGGAGTGTAATGGAACAGAGGGACGAGGAGGACGAACACATAGTTCATTGAAAGTGGTGCCACGGTAGACAGGGTGGTGAAAAAGGTGTTTAGCACACTGGTCTTCATCAGTCAGGGCACTGAGTGTAGGAGTTGTAGTTGTATAAGTCGTTGGTGAGGTTGTACTTGGAGTGCTGAGTATTGGTTCATTCAGTTATTTTATTAAATGAAACATGCCAGTTTATTTATAGCGATACATAGTGATTTATTTATTTTGGTCACCCTGTTATAGGAAGGATGTGGTTAAACTAGAAGGAGTGAAGAGAAGATTTAGGATGTTGCTGAGACTTAAGGACCTGTGTTACAGGGAGAAGTTGGGCAGACTGAGTCTTTATTCCTGGAGCTGAGGATAATCAGTACAACAAGTGTTTTAAATGTAAAGAGAGACATGAACAGTAAGGTGGGTTTTCCCAGAGTAGGGGAAATTTAGGGTATATAGATTTACAGTGAGTGGGGGTAACATTATAGGACCCTGACCAGACCCCACTTGGAGTACTGTGCTCAGTTCTGGTCACCTCGCTACAGGAAGGATGTGGAAACCATAGAAAGGGTGCAGAGGAGATTTATAAGGATGTTGCCTGGACTGGGGAGCATGCCTTATAAAAACAGGTTGAGTGAACTCGGCCTTTTCTCCTTGAAGTGACAGAAGATGAGAGGTGACTTGACAGATGTGTATAAGATGATGAGGGGCATTGATCATGTGGATAGTCAGAGGCTTTTTCCCAGGGCTGAAATGGGTAGCACGAGAGGGTACCGTTTTAAGGTGCTTGGAAGTAGGTACAGAGGAGATGTCAGGGCTAAGTTTTTTTTATGCCGAGAGTGGTGAGTGCGTGGAATGGGCTGCCGGCAACGGTGGTGGAGGTGGATATGATAGGGTCTTTTAAGAGACTCCTGGATAGGTACATGGAGCTTAGAAAAATAGAGGGCTATGGGTAAAGCCTAGGTAATTTCAAAAGTAAGGACATGTTTGGCACAGCATTGTGGGCTGAAGGGCCTGTATTGTGCTGTAAGTTTTCAGTGTTTCTATGTTTTTCTATTTAAAAGTGACCTGAGGGGCAACTTTTTCACTCAGAGGGTGGGGAGTGTATAGAACAAGCTGCCAGAGGAAGTGGTTGAGACAGGAATAGTGGTGTCATTTGAGAAGTACACGGGTTTGGAGGGATATGGGCCAAACACAGGAAATTAGGATTGGCTGAGTGTGGTTAGCATGGACTGGTTGGGCTGAAGGGTCTGCCCTGCCTCGTAAAAGTGAGCACACCACAGGCTGCCTTTCACACTGTCTACCTGCCCAGCCACTCTCAGGGAGCTGTGGACCAGGACCCCAAGATCGTTCTGCACTGTTCAGGGTCCGACCATTAACTCTGCCCTGTCCTGTTATGTCACTGTCCATGGAGACAGGCAGTTTGGCCCAGCAACTTCATGCTGACCAAAGTGCACTCCTAAGCTCGTTCCATTTTCTCGTGTTGGCCCCAAGCACCCTGTACATACTTGTCCACACGTTGATGAATCATGCCTGCTCTGGCAGCACCTTCCTGTACCGTCAGTGTGGGGAAAGGTTGCCTCACAGATCTTCCTGAAGCCGCTCTCCTTTCCCCTGTGCCCAACAGTTTTAGACTGCCTTCTCTGTGCCCCTTCTCCCAGCGGGGGTCGGAACCAGGAGGAGGGGTGGGGTTGAATTGCTGCCCTGTGGAATTCACGCCCTCCGCTGCTCGGCTACAGACAGATGCACTAGCAGCTGCCGAGTATTTCTGAAGTGTGACGGGGGCCTGGAGTTACAGAATTTGTCCTCTGCTGACTGCCTGTGAGCGAGGGGGCAGGTACAGACCGCCCCCCCACCAATCCCTAGAATCAACAGTCTCCTCGGGACTGCCACATGGATCAGGATTCGGTTTATTATCACTGATACGTGCCTCAGAATTTGTGTCGTAGCAGTAGTTATAATGAGAAATGTGTTTTTTAAAAAAATAAGCTGTGCGGTAGTGCCCATTGGTTCATTGATTATTGGCTCCTTGCCCTCCGCACTGAGTGTGTGTGTTCGGGACCCTGTACTGCCTCCTGATGGTGACAATGAGAAAAGGATGTGTCCTGGATGGTGAGGGTCCTCGAGCACCTCCTTGAGACATCACCTTTTGAAGATGTGCCCATTGCTGGGGAGGCTGGTGCCTTTGATGGAGCAAGGCTACGCTTGCAACCCTGTCAGCTTGTTCTGAGCCTTTGCGGTGGCCCCTCTCCGTACTAGATGGTGATGTAACCAGTCAGAATGCCCCAGTAATCCACAGAAATTTGCTAAAGTCCCAGGGTGGGGGAGGGGATCTCCTGACATAGAGTTGACCTTGTGGTGTCTAGGGGGCTCCCTGGAGCTGAGATGTAGGTGTGGCTGCACCTTGGGGTGCAGGGACTGCACCCGGTGATACATTGCCTGGCTCCCCATGTGCCGTATCTGTCTGTCTGGGGTGAAGTCGATTCAGCTCCAACCACTTGCAGGGAGGAGGGAATTGCATCAAAATCAGAGTCAGATTTGTTGTTACTGACTATGTCGTGTCATGAAATTCATTGTCTAGTGGCAGCAGTACAGTGTAATACATAAAATTGCTTTAAGTTACAGTTAAAAGAATAAATGACATGAGATTCTGCAGATACTGGAAATCCAGAGCAAATACAAAATACTGGAGGAATTCTGCAGGTCAGGCAGCATTCGTGGAGGGAAATGAACAGTTGACATTTTGGGCCGAGATCCTTCATCAGCACACAAATCCTAATGGATCTCAATGAGAAATGTCGACTACATATTCCCCTCCATAGCTCCTGCCTGATCTGCTGAGTTCCTCCAGCATTTTGTGTGTGTGCCATAAAATAAATAGTGTATTTATGTTAATTGGGCCATCGGTAATTCAGGGCAGCCGTTTATTTGAGACAACTATTAAAGAAAACAGAATCGCTAGGGTTCCCTTCATTTATTGAGGACACTATTGGGACAGGAGACTGATGCCAAACAGTTTCTAACTCGTGTCAGTTGCGTGCACGTCATGTGACTGAGACACTACATTGTGCTTGGAGTGAGCAGTTTTTAAATAGTGTCACTTACATGATTGTATTCAAAAAGCAGTGATTTTTGTCACTGATCATTGGCGAGTAATAAGCAGACAATTCAGAGCTGTTTTGCTCACTGTGGTTTAAACATTCAAGCTTGGAAATGCCAGAAAAGGCCGGGAGTGAAAATGGAACAAGTTCAATACTTCAAGTTAGGAACTGTGAACAATCTGAAAGTATCATCAACCGTCTGGGGTGAGGTACAGGAGCCTGAAAGCACACTCAGCGATTCAGGAACAGCTTCTTCCCTCTGCCTTCAGATTTCAAAATGGATGTTGAACCCACGTTCACTACCTCATGACCTTTATTTTTTCTTTCTGCACTAACTATCCTTAGGAAGTTAAAGATTTACTTTAACTCGGTTTTTATTATTATCTATCACGTTGTACTGCATAACCACAAATTTCACAACATCTGCTGGTGATGTTAAATCTGATTCCGATCATCTTGAATGTTTCAATAAGAATGAGGATCTGAAGGATGTAATTGGCTAAAGCATTGTATGAAGGCAGTCCAGTAGCTGCATGAGAGGTGTCTGCATTGATTTTGTTCATTTACAGTCAATCAAAAGAACGCCAGCATAACTGGGCAGTCTCTAGAGTAGGTTACATGGTCAGCACAACATTACTATGTTCTTTGTTATAACGATCAGGAATTAATGCAGTTTTGTAGTATTCTGGTAGCATTGGTAGTGTTCTAATTTGTTCTGTATTTCATTTAAATACACAATTTTTTCCTCAATTAAATGGTACTTTGTCTCATTATACCATTTCCATGAAACTTTGGCCAATTGGGGCATCTGCGTAATTGGGCTAAAATGTATTGGTCTTAAAGGGCTGGATTCCACTGGAGATTGTTCAAAACAAGACCAGGGACTGTTTAAAAAAATCTGATGGTAGAAGGGAAAAAGCTGTTCCTAAACCATTGAGTGTGGGTCTTCCAGGCTCTGTTGTTGTTGCATCTTGGCCTCTGTCACGGTGGTCAGTTCCCGTGGTGGTGGGCCACAGTATCATATGGGTCGGGGTGAACCTTTGGTGTTTCTCGGAGCTAATTGTGCATAAATTGACTGCTGTATTCCTATGATCAGAGCTTTTCTTCACTGTGTGGGCATTGGGGGTGGGGGGGGAGGGCTGCTCTGGGGAAGAGGCTGGACTGGTTGCAGAGACTGAGCGGGGATGGAGCCTGGCTCTGGGCCGGTTCAGCCTCAAGGGATTATTGTATCTACTGACTATCCATACACAAAGGCAGCTTCTGTGCCAGTGCCGAGCGCGGGGGAGAAAGAGCACCGAGAGCACCCTTTGAGGAATGTACATATTTATCCAACAGCAAGGAGTTGTATAACCCCTGACCTACACCCTGACCTTGATATTTGGGACAACTGCCAACATCCACTGAGTAACCTTTGATCACGGCAGTGGGAGCGAAGGCTTTGTTCAGGGGTGCGTGTCCTTCTCTGGGAAGTAGGTAGAAGGCGTCACAAAGAGGGAAACTGCTCTAAAACAGCAAAGACTCCAGTTCCAACACTGAGATCAATTCTGCCTTTGGAAAGCGCTGTTGCAAGTTTTGCCATAATGGTCTTGAAGCTCTCTTTTCCTAACCTTTTTTAAACTATGGTTCCCTACATGAACTGGAAAGTTTATAGACCCAAGGCTGGGAACCCCTGCTCTACTTGTTCCCATCACACACTCCCGGGGTCAGACACAGAGTGAATCTCCCTCCACACATTCCTATCACACACTCCCGGGGTCAGACACAGTGGATCTCCCTCCACATCATCCCATCACACACTCCTGGGGTCAGACACAGAGTGAATCTCTCTCCACACTGTCCCATCACACACTCCTGGGGTCAGACACAGTGAAATTCCCTCTATACTGTCCCATCACACACTCCTGGGGTCAGACACAGAGTGAATCTCTCTCCACACTGTCTCATCACACACTCCCGGGGTCAGACGCAGAGTGAAGCTCCCTCCACACTGTCCCATCACATGCTCCCAGTGTCAGACAGAGTGAATCTCTCTCCACACTGTCCCATCACGCACTCCCAGGGTCAGACACAGAGTGAAGCTCTCCTCCACATCATCCCATCACACACTCCTGGGGTCAGACACAGAGTGAAGCTCTCTCCACACTGTCCCATCACACACTCCTGGGGTCAGACACAGAGTGAATCTCTCCTCCAGGGCTAGACATGCTGGTACAGGGAAGGGTGGTCCTGAAGTGGTCTAGGGTCTAGGATCCAGGATCACTCTCAGGATAAGGGGTTGTCCGTTTAGTTCTAAAGAGGAGAAATGGTCTCACCTGGAGCAGAGGTTGTGGAGACAGGATCCCTGTTCTTTCCAAAAAGATTAACAGGTGACTGGATCTATCGTGACTGTGTGGACTTGGAGGGTGCGAGGATGGCTGTGATCCTGCAGCAGGCCCGAGGAGCCAAATGGCATCCTTCCCCCAATCTCTGACGTTCTGATCTCCCACTCCTCCCCCCTCTTATTCTTTTCCTTGCATAGCGCCCCTGGAGCGAGGATCTCTGGTGTGGCCTTGTGAATCTCTGGCCCGTGGGAGCTGCCAGAGTCTCACAGGACAGCACATTTCCTGTCCGTCCCCTCCGTCCCGTGGTTGCACTTCTCGTGACAGAAGCTGTGGTTCCCTCCCGCCCCGGCCAAGGCTCTTCTCACAGTCTCACTGCCCAGCACGTGTCAGTGGAAACCAGCCTCCACAGGCTCTGTCTACACCTCACTGCCTCAGTAAAGCAGCTGGCTTAATCAAAGACCTTCACCCACCCTGGACATCCCTCCCCCCGCCGCCCGATCAGGCAGAACGTGCAAGAGCCTGAAGCACATACCACCATGTTCAAGGGCTGCCCCTGTCTCATAGTAACCAGCAGGTTTTATTACTATGTGTGTGCACAGGTGGAGGGGCATTTGCTGGGGGGGGGGTCGGGGGCAGATGTGTGTATATACTCACTCGTTCACTCACTCACCAGGGTAAGAAATCTAATGGCAGAGGTGAAGAAGCTGTTCCTGAATTGTTGAGTGTGTGCCTCCTTCCTGATGGTAATAATGAGAAGAGGGCATGTCCTGGGTGATGAGGGTTTTTAACGATGGACGTGCCTTTTTAAGGCACCGCTCCTTGAAGATGTCCTGGATGCTGGGGAGGCTAGCACCCGTGAAGTTGACTGACACACAAGTTTCTGCAGCTCATGTCAAAATCCTGTGACATTCCCCTCATATTAGGGCCGAATGTGCCCCACATTTTGCAGCTTATTGTTTACCAGCGCTGCACTTTCTCTGTAACGGTAACACTTGATTCAGCATTTGTTATTGTTTTCCCTTGTTCTACCTCAGTGCACTGTGCAATGATCTGATCTGTACGAACAGTGTGCAGGACAAGCTTTTCACTGTATCTCCGTACATGTGACAATAACGTTCAAGTCCTGATAGTCCTCACCGTCCAGTCCCCGCCTCTGCCCTTTATCTCAATTCCACTGCCCGCCGCCCCCCCATGTCGCTGCTGCCCTACCCAACGCCCACCTCACTGACGCCCACCCTCACCCCCTCCGTGTCGCTGCTGTCAGTCCAGCCTACCCATCGCCCTGTGTCACTGCCGACACCCCCCTCACCCCCAGTGTTACTGCTGTCCTCCCCTGAGCCTGAGGAGGGGTGATATTTGATGGCTGGGAAGAGTGTGTGTGTGTAGTGGTTGGATGGGAGGAAGTGGCTGGACAGGGAGAGGATGTACGTGGTGGTTAGTTGGGGGGCGGAGGGATGCATTTGGCAGTTGGGCCAAGCTGTAGTGAGTTGGTTTGGAAGGCGGGTGTACAGTGTTTGGGGTGTGCACAGTGGCTGTGTGGGGAGGGTGAGGTTGGACAGGGAGGGGGTTGTGTGAAGGGGAGGGTGGTGGATATGGATAGCATCAATGTTTTGTTGAGCAGGGAAGGGATGATTGGATGGTCTGTGGGGGTGGGGTATGTTTTAGCTGAACGTGGAGGGGAGGAGGTGGTTCCACGAGGAGGAGCAGTGAACAGTGGCTGTGTGTAGTGCATCCAGCTGCAGCTCCTCGAAGTTCATGTTAGGGATCTGGAACAGCAGCTGAATGACCTTCGGCTTGTACGGGAGAGCGAGGGTCAGAGTTACAGGGAAATAGTCACCCTGAAGGAGATGAATAGCTGGTGACTGTCAGGAGAAATGGAAATGTGAAGAGGCAGTTAGTGCAGAGCACCCCTGTGGCCATTGCCCTGAAAAAACAAATATACTATTTTGGATACTTTTGTGGGGGATGACCTCCCAGGGGAATGCCACGGTGACTGGGTTACTGGCACTGAGCGTGGGTCCGTGGTGCAGAAGGGAAAGAGGGAGAAGAGGGGACTCAATAGTGAGGGGAACAGACAGGAGATTCTGTGGGCATGAACGGGACACCCGGATGGTATGTTGCCTCCCAGGTTCCAGGGTCGGGGACGTCTCGGATCCTGTCCACAACATTTTGGAGAGGGAGGGGGAGCAGCCAGATGTCGTGGTTCATATTGGTACCAATGACATGGGAAGGAAAAGCAATGAGGTCCTGGAAAGAGAATTTAGAGAACTAGGTAGGAAGCTGAGAAGCAGGACCTCCAGGGTAGTAATTTCTGGATTGCTGCCTGTGCCACATGCCAGTGAGGGTAGAAACAGGGTGATTTGGCAGATAAATGTGTGGCTGAGAAGCTGGTGCAGGGGGCAGGGCTTCAGGTTCTTGGATCATTGGGATCCCTTCTGGGGGAAGGATGACCTGTACAAAAGTGACGGGTTGCACCTGAACCCGAGGGGGACCAATATTCTCATGGGTTAGAGCTATTGGGGAGGGTTTAAACTAATTTGGCAGCAGGGTGGGAGCCGGAGTGAAGGGACTCAGGATAGGATGGATGGTTAAAAAAAGCAAAGATCGCGTGCAGTCAGACTGTCAGGAAGGACAGGCAGATGATAGGATTTAATTGCAGCCAGCAGGGTGAGTATCAGTGCATTAGGGATGCAGAATCAAAAAGGGCAGCAAATGCACTACACCAAGTGCTGTATCGGAGTGTAAGAAATAAGGTGGATGATCTTGTTGCACTATTACAGATCGTCAGATATAGTATTGTGGCCATCACTGAATCACGGCTGAAGGCTGGTTGTAGTTGGGAGTGGAAGGTTACACATTGTATCAGAGGGATAGGAAAGTAGGTATAAAGGGTGGTGTGGCTCTGCTGGTAAAGAATGGCATCAAATCAGTAGAAAGATGTGACATGGGATCGGAAGATGTTGAATCCTTATGGGTTGAGTTCAGAAACTGCAAGGATAAAAGGACCCTGATGGCAGTTATATACAGACCTCCTAATAGTAGCTGGGATGTGAACCACAGATTACAACAGGAGGGGAAAGAAGGATCAGCCATGATTGAATGTCAGAGCAGACTTGATGGGCCAAATGGCCTAATTCTGCTCTGATATCTTCACAAGATCACAAGACAAAGGAGCAGAAGTAGGCCATTCGGCCCATCAAGTCTGCTCCGCAGCTCCCCCATGAGCTAAACTATTCACCCATCTAGTTCCAATTTCCGGCTTTTTCCCCATATCCCTTGATAATCTGACTAATTAGATACCTGTCAATCTCCTCCTTAAACACCCTCAATGATTGGGCCTCCACAGCTGTATGTGGCAACGAATTCCACAAATCCAGGACCCTCTGGCTAAATCTTATGGTCTTATGAAATAGAACAGGCATGTCAAAAGGGCAATGTTGTGATAGTCATGGGAGATTTCAACATGCGAGTCAATTGGGGAAAATCAGGTTAGTAATGGATCTCCAGAGACAGTTTGTTGAATGCCTATGAGATGGCTCTTTAGGGCAGTGTGTCATTGAGCCTACTAGGGGATCAGCCATACTGGATTGGGTATTATGTAATGAAGCAGAGATGATTAGGGAGCTTAAGGTAAAAGAGCCCTTAGGAGGCAGTGATCACAGTATGATTGAGTTCAACTTGAAGTTTGATAGGGAAAAAGTAAAGTCTGATGTAGCAGTATTTCAGTGGAGTAAGGGAAATTACAGTGTATGAGAGAGGAGTTGGCCAAAGTAAATTGGAAGGAGATGCTGACAGGGATGACAATAGAATAGCAATTGTGTGCATTTCTGAGAAAAGTGAGGAAGGTGCAGGATAGATGTATTCCAAAAATGAAGAAATACTCAAATGCCAAAATTGTACAACCGTGACTGACAAAGGAAGTCAAAGCTAATGTGAAAGCAAAAGAGTACAGCAAAGCAAAAATTAGCAGGAAAATAGAGGATTGGGAAGCTTATAAAACCCTACAGAGAGCAACTAAAAGAATCATTGGGAGGGAAAAGATGAATAATATCAAAGTAGATAGTAAAAGCTTTTTCAAGTATGTAAAAAAAAAAGAGAAAGGAGTGATATCGAACTGCTGGAAATGAAGCCAGAGAAATAATAACAGGGGCCAAGGAGATGGCAGATGAACTAAATGTGTATTTTGCATCAGTCTTCGCTGTGGAAGACACCTGCAGTGTGCCAGGTGTTAAAGGGAGTAAGGGAAGAGAAGTGAGTACAGTTACTATTACAAGGAAGAAGGTGCTCAAAAAGCTGAAGGACCTAAGGGTACATAAGTCATCCGGACCAGATGAGCCGCACCCTAGGATTCTGAAAAAGGTAGCGAAAGAGATTGTGGAGGCATTAGTAATGATCTTTCAAAAATCATTGGGCTCTGGCATGGTGGCAGAGGACTGGAAATTGCAAATCTCACTCCACTCTTTAAGAAAGGAGGAAAACAGCAGAAAGGAAATGATAGACCTGTGAACCTGACCTCAGTGGTTGGGAAGATGTTGAAGTCGATTGTTAAGGATGAGGTTATGGAGTACTTGGTGACACAGGACAAGATAGGACAGAGTCAGCATGGTTTCCTTAAAAGAAAATCTTGCCTGACAAACCTGTTGGAATTCTTTGAGGAGATTATACATAGGATAGATAAAAGGGATGCAGTGGAATTTGTATATTTGGACTTTCAGAAAGCCTTTGACAAGATGGCACACATGGGGCTGCTTACCAAGTTAAGAGCCCATGGTTTTGTAGGAGAGTTACTGGCATGGTTAGAGCATTGGCTAATTGGTAGGAGGCAGCGAGTGGGAATAAAAGGATCCTTTTCTGGCTGGCTGCCAGTGACCAGTGGTGTTCTGCAGGGGTCGGTGTTGCCACTGCTTTTTATGCTGTCCATCAATGATTCAGATGGCGGAATAGATGGCTTTGTTGCTAGGTTTGCAGATGATATAAAAATTGTTGGAGGGGCAGGTTGTATTGAGGAAACAGGTAGGATGCAGGACAGGCTAGGAGAATGGGCAAGAGAATGGCAAATGAAACACAATGTTGGAAAATACATGGTCAAGCACTTTGGTAGTAGAAATAAATGTGCAGGCTATTTTCTAAATGGAGAAAATCCAAAAATGTGAGATGCAAAGGGACTTGGGAGTCCTTGTGCAGAACACCCTAAAGGTTAACTGGAAGGTAGAGTCGCGGTGAGGAAGGCAGATGCCATGTTAGCATTCATTTCCAGAGATCCGGAATACAAGAGCAGGGATGTGATGCTGAGGTTTTAAAAGGCACTGGTGAGGCCTCACCTTGAGTATTGTGAACAGTTTTGGGCTCCTTATCTAAGAAAAGATGTGCTGGCATTGGAGAGGGTCCATAGGAGGTTCACAAGGATGATTACGGGAATGAAAGGGTTCTCATATGAGGAACGTTTGATGGCTCTGGCTCTGTACTTACTAGAATTTAGAGGATAAGGGAGGGATCTCATTGAAACTTTTCAAATGTTGAAAGGCCTAGACAGAGTAGATGTGGAAAGGGTGATTCCAATGGTGAAGGAGTCTAGGGCAAGAGGGCACAGCTTCAAGATAGAGGGTGTCCATTTAAAACAGATGTGGAGAAATTTCTTTAGCCAGAGAGTGATGAATTTGTGGAATTTGCTACCACAGGCAGCTGTGGAGGCCAGGTCATTGGGTGTATTTAAGGCAGAGCTTGATAGGTTCTTAATTGGACACGGCAGCAAAGGTTACGGGGAGAATGCTGGGGAGTGGGGCTGAGGGGTAAAAAGGATCAGCCAGGGTCTAATTCTGCTCCTCTGTCTTATGGTGTATGGTGTTATGAGGAGTGTTTCTCTCGGGAGGGAGGAGTGTGTAGTGTATGGATGGGGGAATTTGCACAGTGTTTGATCATCAGGCTGAATGAGAGGTGGGGTTCAGGATGACGATGCGGGTTGCCTCTGACTCTCAGTGGACCCTTTACTGCCCTGCTGCAGACCTATCGAAGAACAGGCTGTCGGAGGTCCCGGATGAGGTGTGCCTGTATGTATCGCTGGAGATTCTCAATCTCTACCACAACTGTGTGCGGACCATCCCTACCTCCATCACCAACCTCCAGTCACTCACCTACCTCAATGTCAGGTAAGCACCTCCTGTTACCCCGTGCCGGCTCCACCTCTTCGCCCCCCCCCCCAGCAGAGAGTCTTCCACAGCAAGGAAACAGGCCATTCAGCCCATGGGGTCTGTACTGGCCTTTACACTCCTCTCATTCCCATTACCATTGACTTCTGCCTACCACGCCATCCTCCCTGGAATAACTCTGTGTCCAGTTACCGGGTGATCCACTCATCATCGGTGTGCGTGAGGAGGCTGGAGCACCCACAAGAAACCCACACAGTCACAGAATGTACGAACTCCTTACAGAACAGAGAGCAGCAGGAATTGAGCAGGGGTCTTTAAAATGAGGAAGGACAAACACCAGATGAACAAGGCTCTTCCTGTTGCCCCGGCTGTGCTCCTCATAGTCCTATTCTCCTCAGTCCAGTTTCCTCTGTACTCCACAGTAAACAATCCAAACACCATGTTACATTTATTATCGCAGTATGTATGCCAGATACAACCGTGAGATTTGTCTACAAACGAGTAGCCAAAGTCTCCAATCTCCCCAAATATTCCTCCCTGCTGCAGCTTTCCAGACCTGACAAACGTCTTCTGCACCTGCTCCAGGGCGATCACATTGTGATGGTGTGGACGAGTGTATACATTAAAGTTTGCACATATTACCAAGTGTGCAAGACACTAACTGCACTTTAGTGTCTGATGGTTCAAAGAATTCAGAGTACATTTACTATGGAAGTATGTGTGCAGTATACAACCCTGAGATGCGCCTTCCTCACAGACAGCCACGGAACAAAGAAACCATCCAAAGGAAAATATCAACTTCACCTGCCTCCCCCACCCCACAAGCAAGAAAAAAAACAATCGCACAAACAGCATCAGAATATAAAACACAAAATCTCTGGATTTTTTACATCCTTTTCAATTTGCCTAGAATCCTTTGAGGAAATACTTTACACCTCTGCCCCATGCTTTATACTCTCTGCTAGAGAAATGCATCTCCCATAATCACTCTCCCAAGCTTTCGTAATCTTTGCTAAATCTCCCACTGTTGTGAGGAAAGCAATGCTGGTAAACAGTCTCGGTGGCTACGCCCTGTCGAGCTGCTAAATCCCTCATCACCCTCCCCAGGGCTGTCAGCTGCTGGTGACAAAGCTGAGTGTTGTGTTGTACCTCAACAATCACCGCCTGTCCCACCCTCCCCCACACTTCCCTGCACAACGATTCCTGCATTGGAGGGGGGTTCCAGAGTTCCTGTTCCCCATCACTGCCCAGTGACCCTGGAGTTAGAGAGAGGGAATCAGCCAGATTTCCTGCTTCCCATCACTGCCCAGTGACCCTGGGGTTAGAGAGAATCGGCCAGGGTTCCTGATCCCCATCACTGCCCAGTGATCCTGGGGTTAGAGAGAGGGAATCAGCCAGATTTCCTGCTTCCCATCACTGCCCAGTGACCCTGGAGTTAGAGAGAGGGAATCAGCCAGATTTCCTGCTTCCCATCACTGCCCAGTGACCCTGGGGTTAGAGAGAGGGAATCAGCCAGATTTCCTGCTTCCCATCACTGCCCAGTGACCCTGGAGTTAGAGAGAATCGGCCAGGGTTCCTGATCCCCATCACTGCCCAGTGATCCTGGGGTTAGAGAGAGGGAATCAGCCAGATTTCCTGCTTCCCATCACTGCCCAGTGACCCTGGAGTTAGAGAGAATCGGCCAGGGTTCCTGATCCCCATCACTGCCCAGTGATCCTGGGGTTAGAGAGAGGGAATCAGCCAGATTTCCTGCTTCCCATCACTGCCCAGTGATCCTGGGGTTAGAGGGAATCGGCCAGGGTTCCTGATCCCCATCACTGCCCAGTGATCCTGGGGTTAGAGAGAAGGAATCAGCCAGATTTCCTGCTTCCCATCACTGCCCAGTGATCCTGGGGTTAGAGGGAATCGGCCAGGGTTCCTGATCCTCATCATTGCCCAGTGACCCTGGGGGTAAGAGGGAATCGGCCAGGGTTCCTGATCCCCATCACTGCCCAGTGATCCTGGGGTTAGAGAGAGGGAATCAGCCAGATTTCCTGCTTCCCATCACTGCCCAGTGATCCTGGGGTTAGAGGGAATCGGCCAGGGTTCCTGATCCTCATCATTGCCCAGTGACCCTGGGGGTAAGAGGGAATCGGCCAGGGTTCCTGTTCCCCATCACTGCCCAGTGACCCTGGGGTTAGAGAGAGGGAATCAACCAGGGTTCCTGTTCCCCATCACTGCCCAGTGACCCTGGGGTTAGAGAGAGGGAATCAACCAGGGTTCCTGTTCCCCATCACTGCCCAGTGACCCCGGGGTTAGAGGGAATCAGCCAGTGTTCCTGATTCTTGCCCTTTGATTTGTGAGTGTGGTAGGAATATTGTGGCATTCTCCCAATTCCAAACCCCAAGCAGTGAGGGGGTGGGGGCTGAGTGGGCAGAGTTGTGTTATTGGGGTCGGCTGGTTTATTCCTTCTGTGCTCCATCCACAGTCGCTGTCAGCTCTGTGCCTTGCCTGCGTACCTGTGCTGCTTACCCCTCAAGGTGCTCATCGCCAGCAACAACAAACTCTCCTCGCTGCCCACCGACATTGGCTGCTTCCGGCAGCTCAGGGAGCTGGTAAGTTCACCTTGTCTGTGGTCCCCTGGGGGAGGTGCTGCCATCCTTGCGTTGTGTCCCCAGCCTTGGTCAAACAGAGAGCAAATGGTGATGTGATGGCAGAGGGGAAGAAGCTGTTCCTAAAACATTGACTGTACCTTCCGGCTAGTTTGCCCCCTCTCCGGGTGGCATGTCCTGGGGTTATGAGGGTCCTCAGTGATGGATGCACCTCCTTGAGGCAATACCTTTTTGAAGTTGTCCTTGATACTGGGGGTGGGGGTTGCAGGCGAGCTCATGATGGAACTGGCTGACTTTTCATCCCTCTGCAGCTTTTTCCAATCCTGTGCAATGATGCAGCAAGACCAAATGCTCTCCATGGTACAGCTGCAGAAACTTACTAGCCAGACCAAATCTCCTCCAACTCCTGACGAAATACACCCACTGCCGTGTCTTCACGGTTGCACCAATATGCTTAGCCCATCGTCAGAGATGTCGACAGGCAGGAGCTTGAAGCTTTCCACTTCTGGTCCCACGATGAGGATCGGTGTGTGGTGCTTCAACTTTCCCTCCCTGAAGTCTGCCATCAGTTTCCTGGTCGTACTGGGGTTGGGTGAGAGGTTGTTTGTTGTGACCCCCACCCCTGGGCTCACCACCTCATCCATTCTCCAGATCACATCCCCTGAGTGAAGGGGGAGGGGGGTTGTTCTGGGTGGTCTTTGTCGGTGTAATAGACTTTACTCTCTTCCCCCCCACCCCCACCACCGGCCCCAGGACGTGAGCTGTAACGAGATCCAGAGGCTCCCTCCGGAGATCGGAAACCTGGAGTCACTGCGGGACCTGAACGTAAGAAGGAACCAGCTGGACCGACTGCCAGAGGGTGAGTCACCATGCCAGCCGTGCTCCACGCCCTTCCCCCCCATCAACCCCTCACATCCATGTACATTGCTTCCTTCACAGCACCGCATTGCCTTTGGAGGTGTGGGAGCAGCAGGCACCCCCTCCCCCAGCACAGCCCGTCCCAGAACCTCCCATCGTGCCCACTGCAGAGATGCCACAGTGGCTCTGCTCCATTATACAGCTAGATCCCACTCCCTACAGTGACGGGAGAGGCAGGTCAGCCGAGTCACGGGTGATAATCCCCAGTGAGGTCCACCCCACAGCGGTGTTCCTGGGGACTGGACATCTGGACAGCCCTGATGAGGAATGCCTGAGGAGGTTCTCCCCTCCCCATGGTGTTTACCGACAGATATGAACCCATAACTCATGCCTCTGGCACCAGAGAGTTGTCCCAGGGTCTCTCTGGGATGGTGTGAGGCTGCACCCAGTCAGTGCCTGCATGGTGTGGTGCGTGTGGATCACACACAGACATAACCATATAACAATTACAGCATGGAAACAGGCCATCTCGGCCCTTCTAGTCCGTGCCGAACTCTTACTCTCACCTAGTCCCACCGACCTGCACTCAGCCCTTAGCCCTCCATTCCTTTCCTGTCTATATAGCTGTCAAGAGGACCAGAACACAAAAGCATAGACAGAGAGACACCAAATCTCAGCTTCTGTGCCCCCAACTCTATGGGCATATTGGCTTTGGAGTCGTTTTCCAGGACATGGAGGGTGAAGTTCTCGGTCCTGTCATCCAGACAGAGGTCCAGGGACATCAGATCTGTCTCTGGTCTAGAGTCCATGCATTGACCAGGTTGGCAGGAAAGCGGGCCATCTTGTGACAAACTGCTACAGGATCTTTGGCCCAGCTAGTCCGTGCCAAACTTTCTTTCTGCCTAGCTCATCCACATGTACCTGGAACATGGCTCTCCTATGCCTCCTATCCAAATGCCCTTAGGGTGGGGAGAGTTCACCCAGTGGGCACCAGTTTCCCACCCACAATCCATCGATGTGGATTTCACTCATACTGTTAGGAATCCCAGTGGGATAGGCTGGATCTGATGTCTCCCCCCTCTCTTTTTCTCTCTCTCTCTCTCTCCATACAGAAATTGCAGAGCTGCCCCTTGTTCGACTTGATTTCTCCTGTAACAAGGTCACACACATTCCTGTGTGTTACCGACACCTTCGGCACCTGCAGACTATCTTACTAGACAACAATCCGTTACAGTCCCCACCTGCACAGGTAAACACTGCTGGGCTTCATGTGATATCTGTCACCGGTGTCTGACCCTGGGACTGTGAGATGGATGGTTTAGAGGGAGCTTCACTCTGTGTCTGACTCTGGGTGTGTGTGATGGGACAGTGTGGAGAGAGATTCACTCTGTGTCTGACCCCGGGAGTGTGTGATGGGACGGTGTGGAGGGAGTTTCACTCTGTGTCTGACCCCGGGAGTGTGTGATGGGACGGTGTAGAGGGAGTTTCACTCTGTGTCTGACCCCGGGAGTGTGTGACGGGACGGTGTGGAGAGAGATTCACTCTGTGTCTGACCCCGGGAGTGTGTGATGGGACGGTGTGGAGGGAGCTTCACTCTGTGTCTGACCCCGGGAGTGTGTGATGGGACGGTGTGGAGGGCTTCACTCTGTGTCTGACCCCAGGAGTGTGTGATGGGAGTGTGGAGGGAGCTTCACGCTGTGTCTGACCCTGGGAGAGTGATGGGACAGTGTGGTAGGAGCTGTATTCTATCTCTCCCCGGGAGAGTGTGGAGGGATGATGTGGTGGGAGCTGTGCTCTGTCTCACCCCTGGAGTGAGTTTTGGAAGCTGTGCTCTTTATACTGAAGAATGCAGTACAATGTTCTGCTGACCTGTATACACCCAGTCCACAACAGTATAACCCTTCCCTCCTACACAGCCCATAACCTTAGCCGTGGTTCTTAAATTCATGTGTCTGTTTCAGAGTCTCTCTCTTGTATCAGGTTCTACCACCGTCTTTGGGAGAGCGTTCTATGCCCTCACCAGCCTGTGTAAAACAAAACCAAAAAAAAAAAACCTTCATCTAGCATCTCTCCAAAATTCACCTTAAACAGATGTCCTCTGTTATTGACCATCAGCACCCGGGAAGTCTCAGCCTGTCCACCCTATGCCTCTAGTCACTCATCCTTTCCTCATAGGACATGCTGTCTAATCCAGGCAGCATCCTGGTACATCTCCCCTGCACCCTCTGTAAAGCTTCACATCCTTCCTGCAGTGACATGAACAGAACTGCATGTGATTCTCCGTGTGGTCTAGCAGGGTTTTATGGAGATGGAGCATTAGCTCACCGCTCCAGAGCTCAGTCCCTTGACTATGAAGGACAAAACTCCATACACCTTGGCCAACCTCGCAACCTGTAGCAATTTTGAAGGACCCTGAGATCCATCTATTCTTCCACACTAAGAATCTTGCCATTAAGGTGTATTCTGCCACGTTGTAAAGCAGGAGGTTCCCACCCTGGGGTCTACGGACTTCTTGCATTATGATTTTGGTCCATGGATTAAAAAAAGGTTGTGAACCGTTGCTCTAAAGTGAATCACTTCACACTTTCCCAGAATTAACTCCATCTCTGCCCAGTTCTGCATCATGTCTATATCCTTTTTAAATCTATGTCAATCGTCCACACTATCCACAATTCCAACACTTGTATCAGCTGCAAACTTATCCCTCCCCCTTCCACTTCATCTGTCATTTATACAACTTACAAAGAGCAGTTGTCCCAGAACAGAGTGATCCCTGTGAAACACCACTGGTCACCGACCCCTCGGCAGAATACATTCTATCTTCTACCACCCTCTGCCTTCTGTGAACAAGTCAGTTCTGGATCCACACTGCCATGTTTCCCTGTGTGGGCACATGGCCAAGTGGTTAAGGCGTTCGACTAGCGATCTGAAGGTCGTGAGTTCGAGCCCCAGCCGAGGTCCTTGAGCAAGGCCTTAACCACACATTGCTCTGCGACGACACCAGTCCCAAGCTGTACGGGCCCTAATGCCCTTCCCTTGGACAGCATCGGTGTTGTGGAGAGGGGAGACTTGCAGCATGGGCAACTGCTGGTCTTCCATACAACCTTGCCCAGGCCTGCGCCCTGGAGAGTGAAGACTTTCCAGGCGCAGATCCATGGTCTCGCAGGACTAACGGATGCCTACTATGTTTCCCTGCATCCCCTGCCTCACGACTTTCTAGATAAGCCTATATGGGGACCTTGTCCAATGCCTTACCACGACACCACTTGACATTAATTTGTTTTATCACCTCCTGGAAAAATCAGGCTTCAGAGGCATGACCTGCCCCTCACAAAGCCATGTCGACTATCCCTAATCAGACAATGCTTCTCCAAATGCTCATAAAACCCGTTTCTAAGAATCCTCTCCAATAGTTTACCTATAAGATTCACTAGTCTATGATTTCAAAGAATCTCCCTGTAATCTTTCTTAAACAAAGGAACATCATTTTCCACCCTACAGTCCTCTGGTGCTATTCCTGTGGGCAATGAGGAAGCAAAGATCATTACCCAAGGTGCAGCAATCTCTTCCCTCACTTCCCACAGTATCATGTCCAGACCCAGGGACTTAACTAGTCCTAGTCCTGATGAAGGGTCTTGGCCTAAAACATCAACTGTTTACTATTTTCCATAGATACTGCCTGGCCTGCTGTGTTTTTCCAGCATTTTGTGTGTGTTACTTTGATTTCCAGTACCTGCAGATTTTCCCTTGTTTGTGACTTCCCTATCCTAATGTTTTCTCAAAAATTCTAACACATTCTCTTAACGCTGCTATCTTCCAGCATATCAGTTTGTTCTATGCTGACCTGACATTCATCGGGGTCCCTCTCCCTGGTAGGAAAGTACTGAAGCAAAGTATTCATCAAGGACCTCCACTTCCTTCTCCATCTCCCATTTCCTTTTTATCCCCAGTCAATCCTACCTTGACTCTGGTCATCATCCTGTTCATTGTATGTGTGTGCGTGTGTGTAGAACACCTTGAGACTTTTTTTAATCTTACCTACCAAGACATTCTCGTGCCCCTTCTAGTCCATTCTTCAGCTCCTTCCTAGCTACCTTGTAACAATAGATCCCCGACTAATCCTTGCTTCCTAAACCTTAAATATGTTTTGTTTTCCTCTTGAGCAGTTCTTGCCAGCCATAGTTCTTTCACCCCAGCATCCTTTCCCTGCCTCAAAGGGACAAACCTATCCAGAACCCCGTGCAAGTGCTCCCTAAGCAAGCTCCACGTCTCTGTCATACATTTCCCTGAGCACATCTTTTTGCAGTTAACACTGCCAATGTCCTGCCCAACAGCATCATAATTTACCCTCGCCCCAGTTAAGTACTTCCCCGTGCCTCCTGCTCCTATCCCTGTCCAAGGCTACGCTGAATGTGAGGCAACTGCAGACATTCTACTGAGGTCCTGCTTTCAGCTTCATAGCTGCCTCCCTATATTGTCTGTTCAGGACCTCATCCCTTTTCCTATCTATGTCGTTGTACCAGTATGAATCACAACTTCTATCTGCTAACCCTCACCCTTTAGAATGCCGTGGCCCTGACCTTGGCAACCGGCAGGCAACATTCTCTCTGGAGTCTCTATCACATCCACAGAATCTCCTCCTGTCTGTTCCTGTAACTACTGAATCCCTTTCACCACCACTCCCCTCTTCTCCCCACTTCCTTTCTGAGCCAGATTCAGTGCCTGAGACCTGGTCGTGGTGACTTTCCGCTGGTAGGCCATTTCCCCCCAACAGTATCCAAAGCGTTATACCTGTTATCGAGGGGAACAGCCACAGAGGTACTTGTCACTGTTTGCCTATTCCCTTTCCCTCTCTCGGCGGTCACCCAGCTACCCGTCTCCTGCAGCCCAAGTGTGACTGCTCCCCTTGTAAGTCATACAAAATGCTGGAGGAACTCAGCAGGTCTGGCAGCATCTATGGAGGGGAATGAACAGTTAACAGTTCAGGCTAAGCCTGATGAACTGTTCATTCCCCTCCATAGGTGCTGCCTGACCTGTTGAGTTCCTCCAGCATATTGTGTGTGTTGTTCAAGGCTTTCAACATTTGCCAAATCTCTTGTCTTTATTATTACCCCTTGTAAGTTAATGTTGTGTGTAAAACTCTGATGCCTTTTCAGGTCTGCACTAAAGGAAAGATCCATATATTTAAATACTTGAACATCGAAGCATGTAAAATTGTGCCGGACCTGTCAGACTTGGATCGAGCCATGCGCCCCCCAGGTTTCAGCTCCAGGTGAGGGTAGATCTCAGGGTTGGCTCCTAATCGGGGCTCAGGAACAGATATATGGAGCGGAAGGGTGGTTGGTTTCCTCAGCAATGTGGACAGCAAAAAGCAGGCTGTAAGTATAATTGGCTGACAAGGTGAAGGAAAATCACAACAGATTTTAGGATGGGAGAAACTAGGGAGAGAGTGGAACCTGAATCCAGTTTATTGTCTCTGACGTACAGTCAGTCATGTGGCAGCCTAACAATGCAAGCATCACATTACTAATTTGCAAAAATATAAATGCTGCAAGAGAGGAAGTATACATGAACTGTTTAGAAGTCTGACGGCAGAAAGGAAGAAGCCATTCCTAAACTGTTGGTGTTGGGATTTCAGGCTCCTGTACCACCTCCCTGATGGTAGTTTTGAGAAGAGAGCAGGTCCTTCATGCTGGATGCTGCCTACTTGAGGCATTGTCTTTTCAAGATGTCCTCATATTGGGGAGGGTTGTGTCTATGATGAAGCTGGTTGACCCTGCAACCCTCTGAAGCCTCTCATCCTGTGCATTGGCACTTCCATACCAAGCGGTGATGTAACCAACCAGAATGCTCTCCACTATGCATCTGTAGAAATTTGTCGGAGTCCTATACTTCATTAGGTAGTTAAGGAGTCCCAAGTCTTCTCAAATATCTAATGAAGTATAGCCGCTGATGTGCCTTCTTTGTAATTGCATCAATAAGTTGGGCCCAGGATAGATCTTCAGAGATGTTGACACCCAAGAAATGAAACTGGTCACTTTTTCCACTGTTGATCCCTAGATGAGAACTGGTGGGTGTTCCCACGACTTCCCCTTCCTAAAGTTCACAATCAATTCCTTGGTCTTACTGACATTGAGTGCATGGACGTTACTGTGAACCCGCTCAACCAGCTGATCACTCTCAATCCTGTACGTCTCCCCGTCACCATCTGAGATTCTGCCAACGTTGGCGAATTTATGGATGGCATTTGAGCTGGCTGTACAGAGAGTAGAGCAGTGGGTAAGCACACACACCGGTGTTGATTGTCAGCAAGGAGGAGATGGTGTTTCTGACCCACAGTGACAGTGCTTCCCTGACGAGAAAGTCAAGGATTCAGTTGTGGAGGGAAGTACAGAGGCTCAGGTTGTGAAGGTTTATGGAGGACAGCAGGGTCAAAAGAGGAATGAGACTGGAGCCAGACAGGGTCTCCTCAAGAGTATTCACCCAGAAAATGACTGGGGGCTGGCGTTCACCCACACCTGGAAGAGCAGTTGGGTGGAGATGGTTATTGTGACCCTGTTAATGGGAACTTTGCCTGGCCAGTTTGATTGAAGGAATGGGTGGGCTGAGGGGCAAAGGGCTTGGTATAAGGGTGCAAACATGGCAGTTGAGGTAGAGATTTTAAAGATGATCTTTATTTGTCATAAAAGTTACAGCGAAGAGGGGTTTTGCAACAGAATGCAAGAATGGGAAGGTTGTGTTTCACTGTGTGTGGGTCACAGCTGGAGCACTGTGAGCAGTGTTGGACACCACGTAGTAGGGAGAGGGTGATGGTACGTCAAGGGGTGCAGAGGAGATTCACCAGATTGTTCCCTGGGACAGATGGTCTCGGTAATGAGACTGAGAGGAGCAAAGGAGGGTGGGAGGCACCTGATGTGGATTGGGTGAGAGGGTGAGGAAACTCTTCACGCAGCAGAGATTTGGGGTGTGGGGGTGTGGTCGAGATTTAGAGAGGTTTGGAGAAGATTGCCCCCTGGAGGAGGGTGGGACGGGATTTTGGGAATCGGGAACACACTGCCTGAGGGAGTGGTGGTGGTATCTGGGCCTGCACCTGAACCACTGAGGCAGTGAACGTGAGGAAGGCAAATGGTGTCAAATGCTTTAACTTCACCTCCCTGTCTTGCATCTGGAACCTTCTGTCATCCCGCCACATCCCAGCAATCGTGGGTGGTGGGGGTCTCCAACACTCCCCACCCTCCTCAGAACTGTCAGCACACCTCCTGTCCTCCTCTGCCTTTCCCCTTTCCTGCACCACATCTCCATTCCCCCCCCCATTGAGTGTCTTTCCCCTCCCCTTGTTTGTCTCATCCCACCCAGTTCCTCAGTCCAGTCTGACTCCTGCCCCCTGCCCTCACCCTGTCAGATGAACTTTGCTCCCCTCCCCATGTGAATCACTCCCACCCCCACCCCCTGGTCTGACTTCTGCCCTGTGCCCGTCTCCCCCGTGTGAATCTCTCCCACCCTCAATATGACTCCTGCCCTGTGCCCACAGCCTGTCGGACGAGCTTTGCCCCAGCCGCCAGCCCAGTGGCCTGGACTCGGGATTCCACAGCGTGGACAGTGGCAGCAAGCGGTGGTCTGGCAATGAGGTGAGTAAGTCTGCCCATGCACAGACACGAAGCTGGTTTGGGGTGGTGGAGTCGGGCCGTCTGCAGGAAGGGGGGATGTGGCACTGCTCAGGGTTTCTCCCTGGTCCTATGGAGAGGAAAGGTGTGTCTGTGTGACAGTGTTTTGGATGTGTTGGTCACTGTATCTAATTCCCGCTTTGTCTACGTGGGTTATGGGTTGTGGCGCCGTACGCGGGTCTCCTGCTGGGCCGGGGCACCGTGCTCTCTGGTATCTCACGGATCCACATCCCTCCACAGTTGACGGACGAGTTTTCGGACCTGTCCCTGCGGATGGGGGAGTTTTCCCGGGAGCAAAGACTGCTGAGGGAGAGCCAGCCCGTCCGCCGCATGGAAAATGGCACAACAGGTGAGTGTGAGAAGCTGTCTCCGCGTGCTATTTGACCATTGAGCTGCTGGTAGCACTGAGTTCTCTGGTCTACCCCACTCCCCTTGTCCCCTCGTAGTTAAGTGATGGAGGTCGCAGTGTGAGACCATTGCTCTTCACCCTTCCCGCCCATTCCATTCCCCTGGGGACCCACCCTGCTTACCTGGGACCACCACCGTATTTCTCAAACCATCTCTGGGGAGCGTCGGACCAGGACACAGCTGGGAGAAGTGAGACCCAGGTCAATCCTGGCCTTCTGCACCGTCTGTGTGGGTCCCTCATTAACCGAGCCCCAGTTAAACCAACCAAGTTAATTCAGCCCCATTTGGGGGGAGAATGGCTGACATTGACCGCAAGAATGTGACAGGGCTGGTTCCTATCCTGGTTCTGACAGACGATGAGGGAAACCAGCCATCAGCTAGTCTGTTTGGTAAGCACTTTATAGGGTGGTGGGGGGGGAGAACTGAGCCTTCCTCCTAGAAACTGGGAGGGTTGGAAACACTGTCATTCCTCTCTCTGTCAGGCACCTCATGTGCTGAGGGAGATTAGTGCTGCCAGTGGTGCAGCGGGTAGTGTTGCTGTCTCGTTACTCTGGGCTCCACATTGTGTCCGTTGAGAGTTTGCCTGCTGTCCTTGTCACAGCCCAAGCTTCCCTGGGTGAGGTGGGGACCTCCGTTTTCCTCCCATGTTCCAATGACGTGTGCATCAGCGAGTTAGTTGGGCCATAAATCACTCCCCTGTGTGTGGCTGAGCGACAGAATGAGGAAGAGGGTGGGGACTTAGTGGGAATATGGGAGAGAATAAAATGGGGATTGGTGTTAAGTTGTTGGTCAGTACAGACTCAATGGGCTGAAGGGCCTGTTCCTGTGCTACCCTTCTCTAAGACTGACTATCCTGTCTCTCGTGTGTTCAGTAAGAATTCCATCCACTCCTCCTTCCTCGAATCCAGTTGGGTCCCAGCCCCCGACTAAGTTTCTAGGCTCTTTGCAGCTTGTTTATCCGGATGATCCCACACACTTCTGAGTCGGTCCTGATGAGGGGTCCCAGCCAAAACCTTGACTATTTATTCTCCACCAGAGATGCTCCCTGGCCTGCCAACTTCCTCCAGTATTTTGAGTGTGTTGCTCTGGATTTCCAGCAATTGCTGAATCTCTTGTGTGTCCAAGTTAGTCCTGCCACTTACAAGCATGGGGGTCTTCCCTCAAACCTGGTTTTCCTCCTCTTCCCCCCCACCCCCCCACCACTACAGACTCACCTCCCCATTCATGTGTGTGAGGGCAGAGGTCCCAGTACAGATTACTGGAAGTACCATTGTCCCAGGCTCCCGATGTCGATGTCTCTGTCTCTGTCTCTGTAATCGAATGAACCTATACACCATCACAACTGAGTTTGCACACCTTGTCTCAACCCACTGGTGTAATGTCTCCCTGCGCCCCCACTTAATTTCACTGTAGTTGGGATCCTGTGACTATGTAGAGCCCCCCCCACCTTCCCATCACCCACCCATTCTGTATGGCCAGCCTCTAATCCCTGCTCATGCCTCCTTTCCCACTGCAGGGGACCAGGACTTCGAACAAGTCGACTTCATCATCGACAGCAGTTTGAATGGAGAGGGGGAGGAGGTGAGACGGGATCAGTCCACCCCACGGAACTGCCACACGCGCACGCAGCAGGTGAGGCCCTACTCAACAGCCGGCGGGAGGGGAGGGGTGTCTCCAGACTGCAGGACCCCTTTTGTCCGAGAGTGGTGGACCATCCCAGAGCATCGATCATCCAAACCTTGTGTGGTTGCTAAGCTCCAGGTATGCATGGTGGGGTGGAGATGCATCTCTACCAAAGGAGGTGAGGTGCTCCCTCCCTCTGCTCGACTGCAGGTCACCCTTGGGCAAGGTGTAGCACCTGCTTAGCCCCCCGATCAGGGTCAGGTGAAGCCATGGGGGCAGGTGGTGGACGGTCATACGAGTAGCTGGTGCATATCACAAGTCCTAGTTATGTGACCACTGACACCAGGCAGACAACCTCTGAAGAGTATTGATAATGGCTGGGGTCACCCGTCTTGTAAAGACACTGCCCAGAAGATAGCAATGGCAAACCACTTGTACAGAAAAATTTGCCATGAACGATCACGGTTGTGGAAAGTCCACGATCGCCCACGTCGTACATCTCAGTACATAATGAACAATCGATACTGTAGGGAATATATTATCGTCAGAAGTAGCAAGATGGCAAAAAGCTTGCCTTGCGTGCTGTTCATACAGATCAGATCATTACCCAGAGCACTGGGGCAAAACAAGGTTAAACAATAACAGAGTGCAGAATAAAGTGTTACAGCTACTGAGAGAGCGCAGTGCAGGTAAGCCATCAAGCGCAAGATCATAACGAGGTAGGTTGTGAGGTCAAGAGAGGATCAGTTAGAGGAGGTGGGATTGGGTGACCCTGGCAGAGGGGGCAGATGAGGGTCTCTACACCCCCCCATCCGGAAGTTTAACACTCCCCCCCCCCGCCTTATCCCTTCCACTTTCCCTACAACCTCTCTTCCACCCACCCCCCAGATTCACTGCCTCTGCTTCTCTTCCAGGACCAGGACAAGGTGCTGAGCCGGAACAGCCCGGACAAAGGGTAAGTTTGTGTAGGGAGGTGGGGGGCAGTCAGGGAGAGAGAGTCGGAAGTTGTTGTATGAGAGGCCACTCTGCCAGTGAGCCTGCTATCCCTCTCCAGTGGAGAGCGCGGAACTATGAACCTTCGTTTCACCCTCACCCCCTGGAATGTTACCTTCCCTCACCCCCATCCCCACCCCTACAGAGCCCATTACACAGACGGTTCCAGCCCAACCCCACCATCGGGGCAAAGGGTTTCAGATTCCCCCTGCCCCCTTTCTACTGCTCTCCCCAATGCCCCCTTCCCTTCCCCTTACCTCTACTTATCAATACCACGTATATGGCTGCTCATCAACCGGTTCCATGCTAGCCGCCTGGGCTTGTTGGGACCCAGTGTTGTGGGGCGGCGAAGAGGTGTTAGGGAAGGGGCGGTGGGAGTGGGTACAACTGCTGGATCTCACCCCGTATCTGTGCTCACTGCAGGCCGGGTGAGGAGTGGTCTGGAGCCCGGACCGAGGGGTCCCGGGACAGTGAGGAGCGGCGGAGACCAGAGACCCTGCAGATCTGGCAGGAACGGGAGAAGCAGAACCAACACCGGCCAGCTGAGCGCCGGGACAGGTCAGTGGGGCGGGGGAGGGGGGTCAGCAACCCCCTCCTTCGGACAGGTCAGTGAGGGGGGTTGGGGTCAGCAGTCCCCTCCTTCGGATGGGTCAGTGAGGGGGGGGGGTGGGGTCAGCAGCCCCCTCCTTCGGACGGTCAGTGAGGGGGGGTGGGGTCAGCAGCCCCCTCCTTCGGACGGTCAGTGGGGAGGGGGTCAGCAGCCCCCTGCTTCAGACAGGTCAGTGAAGGGGGGTGGGGTGGGTCAGCAGCCCCCTCCGAATGGGTCAGTGGGGAGGTGGTCAGCAGCCCCCTCCGGACGGGTCAGTGAGGGGAGGGTGCGGTCAGCAACACCCTCCGGACGGGTCAGTGAGGGGGGTTGGGGTCAGCAGTCCCCTCCTTCGGATGGGTCAGTGGGGGGGGGGTGGGATCAGCAGCCCCCTCCAGACAGGTCAGTGGGGGGGGGGTCAGCAGCTCCCTCCTTCGGACGGGTCAGTGAGGGGAGGGTGGGGTCAGCAGCCCCCTCCTTCGGATGGGTCAGTGAGGGGAGGGTGGGGTCAGCAGCCCCCTCCAGACAGGTCAGTGGGGTGGGGTCAGCAGCTCCCTCCTTCGGACGGGTCAGTGAGGGAGGGTGGGGTCAGCAGCCCCCTCCTTCGGACGGGTCAGTGAGGGGGGGTCAGCAGCCCCCTCCTTTGGACAGGTCAGTGAGGGGGTGGGGTCAGCAGCCCCCTCCAGGCGGGTCCATGAGGGTGGGTGGGGTCAACAGCACCCTCCTTTAGATAGGTCAGTCAGACCGGGGTGGGGGGTGCGGATCATCCTCACCAGTGGCCAACTCCCTCCACCCCAACCCCCCCCCTCATCTGGCAGACTCCCCCCCCCCCCCTTCATCTGGCAGACCACCCCCCCCCCCACCGATTGGGCAGACCACCCCCCCCCCGATCTGGCAGATTAGTGAGAGGGGCATCCCTAACTGGTCAGCGAACAGCCACACCTTAAACCATCCCACTCCCCTCGACCCCAGCGTAGCGTGCCCACACCACATAACCTTAACCAGAACATTTCGGGACGCGGTCACAGGAAAAACGTACAAACTCCTTACAGGCAGCAGTGGAAATTGAACATGGTCATTGCCACTGTGCTACTGCACTGCCTTTTCCCCTTCCCTCTCTCATTCCCCCTCTTCTCTCGTTCCCCCTCCAGTGCTTTCCCCACCTCCCACCTCCCACCTCCCCTCCAGAATCTGCTCCACCACCATTCCAGACAGCGCGTTCCCAACCACAACTCACTGTGAAGGATCCTTCCCCTCTCCCCTCTGGGTCTACTGACTCCCCCCCCCCACTCCAAATTATCTGGGCACCCACCCTCCTGCCTCCCCCTCATTCACTCCATCTCACCCTTCCCTGCGTCCCCATTGAAACTCTCCCACCCTGTGAACCTATTCTGAGGGAGCAGCCAGCATCCTGAACCCCTCCTCCCTGGCATCCTCTTCACCCACCCCACCTCTTCCAGACCCTTCGTCACCCTGTCAACCCTCCCCTCTCTCCCAGTTGGGGAGGGCATCCGTCTGGCGGGGGAGAGGAATTGCTGACCGATGGTATTTGTTTTTCCAGGGGGACAAGTATCAGCTCCACGGGAAAACCGTCCACAGTTAGCCCAACAACACAGAGTGAACTCGGCAGCAGAACCAGCACTGGGTGAGTGGTAGGGGTGCAGAATGTGGGGGGGGGGCGGGTTATGTGGGAGGGTGTCACCCCATCTTCACCCTGCCTCATCCTTGGATCAGGACTGCAGTCTCCGGGCTGAGACTTCCCGTCACCTCACAGCCTGCACCCAGCGTTGTCAGTTTCCCCTGCCCCCTCAGTGAGAAACAACCTCTCCCTGCTCCTTACGTCCCCTCATCACCCTGTCCATCCTGTTACCCTCCAACTCTATCACATTTGTTTATTTCTCAAACATAACGTCAATATGTACAGTGAACTGTGTCATTTGTATCACGACCAACACAGTCCGAGGATGTGCTGGGGGCAGCCCGCAGTTGTCGCCCTCACCTTACTAACCCCAACTCGAACTCTCCCACAACTTACTAACCCCAGCTCGAACTCGCCCACAACTTACTAACCCCAACTTGAACTTGCCCTCACCTTACTAACCCCAACTCGAACTCTCCCACAACTTACTAACCCCAACTCGAACTCGCCCTCACCTTACTAACCCCAACTCGAACTCGCCCACAACTTACTAACCCCAACTCGAACTTGCCCTCACCTTACTAACCCCAGCTCGAACTCGCCCACAACTTACTAACCCCAACTCGAACTTGCCCTCACCTTACTAACCCCAACTCGAACTCTCCCACAACTTACTAACCCCAGCTCGAACTCGCCCACAACTTACTAACCCCAACTCGAACTTGCCCTCACCTTACTAACCCCAACTCGAACTCTCCCACAACTTACTAACCCCAACTCGAACTTGCCCTCACCTTACTAACCCCAGCTCGAACTCGCCCACAACTTACTAACCCCAACTCGAACTTGCCCTCACCTTACTAACCCCAACTCGAACTCTCCCACAACTTACTAACCCCAGCTCGAACTCGCCCACAACTTACTAACCCCAACTCGAACTTGCCCTCACCTTACTAACCCCAACTCGAACTCTCCCACAACTTACTAACCCCAACTCGAACTTGCCCTCACCTTACTAACCCCAGCTCGAACTCGCCCACAACTTACTAACCCCAACTCGAACTTGCCCTCACCTTACTAACCCCAACTCGAACTCTCCCACAACTTACTAACCCCAGCTCGAACTCGCCCACAACTTACTAACCCCAACTCGAACTTGCCCTCACCTTACTAACCCCAACTCGAACTCTCCCACAACTTACTAACCCCAACTCGAACTCGCCCTCACCTTACTAACCCCAACTCGAACTCGCCCACAACTTACTAACCCCAACTCGAACTCGCCCACAACTTACTAACCCCAACTCGAACTCTCCCACAACTTACTAACCCCAACTCGAACTCGCCCACAACTTTTCTTTCTTTCTTTCTTTTTCAATCTTTTTATTAGTTTCATAAAATATAAACATAACATAGCAATAATACAAAATTGTTGGAAATACATTGTTATACTTAAAATGAGTAATTATAAAACCAAATAGTATAAATTGACAAAACTCCCAATCATGTAGGATAACAATGAATAATACAGGACAAAAAAAAACTGGAGAAAAATCATGAAAAAGAAAAAAAAAATAGAAAAAAAACCAAACCCCACCCCAAAAAAAACTAAACAGAATTAGTCAACTAAACTAAAAAGACTTGGGCAATTCTAACAACGTAAAAATGGAAAAGAAAAAAACCTTAGTGTCAACGACCCCATTCCTCTCAACCAACAGTACAGAAAAGTAAAATATGTTTGGAAATGGTCAAATGACAACATATGAAAATGCTGAATAAATGGCCTCCAAGTTTTTTCAGATTTAATGGAAGGGTCATAAACGACACTTCTAATTTTTTCCAAATTCAAACACAACATAGTTTGTGAAAACCAGTGAAATACAGTAGGAGGGTTAATCTCTTTCCAATTCAGCAAAATGGATCTTCTAGCCATTAAAGTAAGAAATGCAATCATCCGGCGTGCTGAAGAGGTTAAATGATTTGAGTGTATCATTGGTAATCCAAAAATAGCAGTAATTGGGTGAGGTTGTAAGTCTGTATTCAAAACCGTTGAAGTAATATCAAAAATATCTTTCCAATATTTTTCCAACAAAGGACATGACCAAAACGTGAGTTAAATAGGCTATCTCAGAATGACATCTATCACATATAGGATTAATATAAGAATAATAACGAGATAGTTTATCTTTGGACATATGGTCCCTGTGCACTACTTTAAACTGTATCAACACATGTTTAGCATATATAGAGGATGAATTAACCAATTGAAGAATTTTTTCCCATTTTTCAATCGGTATAATAATCTTAAATTCTCTTTCCCAATCAGTTTTAATTTTATTGGAAACCTCAGGACATAAGTTCATAATTATGTTATAAATAATTGCTACAACACTTTTCTGAGAGAGATTTAGATCTAAAATTTTTTCCAAAGTATCCATTGGATATGAGTGTGGAAAATTAGGAGAAGCAGTAATTAAAAAGTTTCTAATCTGTAGGTATCTAAAAAAGTGAGATCTGGGTAAATTATATTTATTAGAAAGTTGATCAAAAGACAGGAAACAATTATACAAAAATAAATCTTGAAAACATACTATACCTTTGGTTTTCCAATCAAAGTGAGCTTGATCCTTGGTGGAGGATTGAAAAAGGAAATTAGTTATAATAGGACTTGCTGAAATAAATTGATTGAACCCAAAAAATCTTCGGAATTGAAACCATATGCGTAAAGTATGCTTAACTATTGGATTATTCATTTGTTTATACAATTTAGAAGTAAAAGGAAGCGAAGTTCCTAAAACCGAACCCAAGGAAAGCCCATGTAATGAATTACATTCGAGATTTACCCAATGTGGATTTAAAGGTACATCCAAATCTTGTAACCAAAAAATACTTTTTCGTAATTATTATCCCTAAATATATAAATGAGTCAGTAACCAATTTAAATGGTAAACATCCATAAATGGGTACCTGCTTATTTAGGGGAAATAATTCACTCCTATTAAGATTCAATTTGTAGCCGGAAAAGTTACTAAATTGAGCCAACAAAGCTGGAATAGCAGGAATTGACTTCTCCGGATTAGAGATATATAATAACAAATCATCTGCATATAGTGATAATTTATGTATTTCGTTTCCGCGGGTAATACCAAAAATATTGGTCGAGTCACAGTAAAGGACTAAGAGTGCATCCTCGCCTAGTACCACAAAAAAGACGAAGAAAGGGAGATCTTTGATTATTAGTACAAACCAAAGCTACTGGGAAATGATATAACAATTCAATCCAAGATATAAATGTCAAACTAAAATTAAATTTCTCAAGCACACTAAATAAATAAGGCCATTCAACTCTGTCAAAGGCTTTCTCAGCTTCTAATGAGATAATACATTCCGTGGTAATAAGTGAAGGGGTATAAACAATATTCATTAACCTCCTAATATTAAAGGATGAATAACGATTTTTAATAAATCCAGTTTGGTCCATAGATATAATTTGAGGTAATACCTTCTCTAACCTAGTTGCTAAAATTTTTGAAAAAATTTTTGAATCTACATTCAAAAGAGATACCGTTCTGCATGACGCACAATCGGTAGGATCTTTATTCTTTTTAAGAATTAAGGAAATAGAGGCTTCATAAATTGATTGCGGTAATTTACCTAAACTGATTGCTTCTTTGAATATTCTGGACACTACGGAGAGAGAATAGAGGAAAAGGATTTTAAAAAATTCCACTGCAAACCCATCCAGACCGGGTGCTTTACCAGAATTCAATGATGAGATTGCAGTTATTATTTCTTCCTCTGTAATAGGAGTTTATAATGATAAGCAATCTTCGGATGATAATTTTGGAAAATTCAGTTTACTTAAAAAAAAAATCATGCATGGTATTAAAATCATGAGGAAAATCAGAGTGATATAAAGAGGTATAAAATTCTTGAAAGGTTTTCTTTATCCCATCATGTTCAACTGTCAAAGTATCATCGTGTCTGCGAATCTTAGTAATTTGACGTTTAACTGAAGGAAATTTCAATTGATTAGCCAATAATTTACCCGATTTATCACTATGAATATAAAAATCACTTCTGGTTCTCATTAATTGATTTTCAATCGAGGATGTTAATAGTAAGCTATGTTCCAATTGAAGTTCAACTCTGTGTTTGTACAGCTCCTTACTGGGAGAAATAGCGTATTTTTTATCCATTTCTTTAATTCTATCAACCAACAAGAGTATTTCATTCTTAGCATGTTTTTCAAACCAGCCGAATAGGAAATAATCTGACCACGGATATAAGCTTTAAAAGCATCCCAAGCTGTTCCATTGGAAACTTCTTCCGTAGTATTAATTGAAAAGAATAAATCAATCTGTTCCTTTATAAACTTGACAAAGTCCAAGTCTTGAAGCAAAATAGGATTAAATTGCCATTGTCTATTAGTACAAGAAGTATCCGTTAACTTGATAGAAAGTTTCATTGGAGCACGATCTGAAATGGCGATAATGTCATAATTACAATCAATTACAGATGGGATTAATTGAGAGTCAATAAAAAAAAGTCAATTCGAGAATAAGAACGATGAACGTGTGAAAAGAATGAGAATTCTTTATCCTTTGGGTGTAGAAATCTCCAAATTTCTGAAATTCCAGTGTCAAACATAAAAGAGTTAATAAGAGTAGCCGACTTATTCGGTAAAGCCGGACTACCTATGGATCTGTCCAATATGGGATTCAAACATAAATTAAAGTTATGCCCATTATCGACATATACTTGTTTAAGTTAGGAAAGGAAGTGAATATGTGTTTAAAAAATTCAGGATAATCCACATTCGGAGCATAAACATTAACCATAGCAACCTTTTTATTAAAAAGTAACCCAGTGATTAACAAAAATCTGCCATTAGGATCTAAGATAATGTCTTGATAAATAAATGTAATTGAGGGATCTATAAAAATTGAAACGCCTTTAATTTTGGCTTGGGAGTTCGAGTGGTATTGTTTGTCTTTCCGGAACTTAAAGGAGCGTTGATTATCCTCTTTCCTTACATGAGTTTCTTGTGCAAAAATAATACGAGCATTCAGTCTTTGGAATACATTGAAAATCTTTTTCTGTTTTATTGGATGGTCTAAACCATTTGTATTCCAAGAGACAAAATTAATAATGTGAGCTGTAATTTAAGATTAACCCTTTGGTGAGTAAAGGGTTAACCATAATGTGAACTCATGAAATCGGAAGAGGAATACATGATCAGAGAGGAACCGGAAATCCCGACACTGCAGACATCTTTGTAGTACTAAATCAGCCCAATAGAAAAAATTAAAAAAGAAAAAGACTACCCCATATCCTTGGAGTCCCCAAGACCAGCGAACTAAGCCAGAAAAGGCTGAAGAAAGAACTAACTAATACTAAATCTAACCCCATTTCTGCAGGAGGCAACTCCAAAGATATGTTATATAGATGACCCTCCCCCCCGGCCCCGGAAACTGATAGATATATATATATATATATATATATATAAAAATAAAATTAAACACTATACTAAAATAATCTACATAGTATAATTACTAAGATACATAAATAAGAAAAAGTTAGTATCAATATGTATGATTGGTTAATTATAAATGAAAGTAAATAAAATATTGCTTCCAAAAAAAGGGGATTATGGGAAGAAAAAACATAAGAACATGGCATCCCAAAAAGAACAAAGGAGATTATGCAAAAAGAAAAGCAAATCGCTATTTTAATTGTACAGAAACAAAAATAAAGAACATATAACTGAAAATGATCGTCAGATCAAATCGTTAGTAATAATATCGGAAAACAAAAAGTTAAGGAAAAATTAACTAAAAGAAAGTAACGTTATTCGCAAGAAATAACTATATAAATTATAAAGTAATAACTATAGTAGTAAGCACAAAACAAAAATCTTGAGCTTATCAAAAACCTTCATTGTATGGTAGTAAAAGGTTTATTTTTTTTTAAAAAACATCAGAAAAAAAAGCTGATACTGAGAGCACAGAACATTAATTAAAGGGCGGTGTCTGCATCAGATGGGTAGTTATCATCCAGAAAGCTTCGAGTGGCGGTTATTGAATGGAAGACGCGATGAGATCCATCAGGATGAGAAATTCTGAGACGTGCAGGATATAATAATGCCGGTTTGAGATTTTTTTGATAACATTCCGACATCGGAAGTTTAAAAGTCAGTCACTCTTTCATCACTTCGGGACTGCAATCTTGAACTATCCTGAAGGAATGCTGACGATACTTGATCATCCCTTGCCGACGAGCAGTCTGGAGAAGCTGTTCTTTAACATTAACATAATGGAAACAAAGAATAATTAGTCTCAGTTTGGATACGGCCGATGTTGACTTTGGCTGCGGTATACGGTGGGCACGGTCAAGTAATGGAGACTCGTTGAGAAAAACTGAACTGAGCGTATCCTTTAAAAGCTGAGCAAAGAATATTGAAGGGTCTCCATCCTCAACATCCTCGGGTAGACCAATTATACTCAAGTTTTGTCTTCTCGGTCGATGACTTTGGATTTAAAATGTTGCAGTTGTTTAATAGTCGAAGCTAAATTCTGCTCTAAGTTCTTGACTTTTGAATCCGTCTTGAGATTTAATATCCAGTTTAGAGATTTTACTTCGATGTTTTTGAACTTCACAATCCAGGGATTTCAGAGATTCCGTGATTGATTTTAAATCTTCATTAAGGCTTTGACGTTGTTGTTCAAATTTATCAGATAAACTTTCAGATAGATTTTGACATTGTTCCTCGAACTTTTCCTCTAAAAACTTCATAACCTCATAAGATAGCTCCGTTTGTTCAGAGTTACCTTTTCTTTTTCCGCTGTTGCCATCAGAATCTTTCCCATCTTTGGCTTTGGATCTCGTACTCATTTCTTCAAATTCCAGAGTTGCAATTTAAGAAAAAATCGGTAAGATAGAATAAATCTTCTGGTGTGGATAAAAATTGATTAGATCAAGGAGATCATAGGTTAAAAAAGATAACGGCAATGGAGCGAAGCCAGAAGCAACTTCACTCCATGAGCGCTCCCTGCAGACTCGCCCACAACTTACTAACCCCAACTTGAACACGCCCACAATTTACTAACCCCAACTCGAACTCGCCCACAATTTACTAACCCCAACTCAAACTCGCCCACAATTTACTAACCCCAACTCGAACACGCCCACAATTTACTAACCCCAACTCGAACTCGCCCACAACTTACTAACCCCAACTCGAACTCGCCCACAACTTACTAACCCCAACTCGAACTCGCCCACAACTTACTAACCCCAACTCGAACTTGTTTGGGCAGATGTTGAGTGATGTCAGCCTTCTAATCTCGTGCAATCGTCACTCTGTCCAGGCTACTGATTTGAGGACTTGCTGGGGGCAGCCTGCAAGTATTGCCTCGTGTTCCAGTGACAACACAACATGCCCCCGATGTTCAGCAGAACAACACAAACAACAGCCACAAAACAACAAAATATTGATGGAGTGAATGTGGAGAGGATGTTTCATATGTTGAGGAAGTCTTGGACCAGATGGCACAGCCTCAGAATAGAGGGGCTTCCTTTTGGAACAGAGATGGGGGGGAATCTCCTTAGCTAGAGAGTGTTGATTATGTAGAATTCGTTGCTACGGGCAGCAGTGGAGACCAAGTCATTGGGTATATTTAAGGCAGGGGTTGATAGATTCTTGATCAGTCAGGGCATGAAGGGATACAGGGAGGAGAGTGGGGCTGAGAGGGAAATGGATCAGCCATGATGAAAGGGTGGAGCAGACTCGATGGGCCAAATGGACTAATTCTGCTCCTATGGTCTAAAATGAGCCCCTTTCCTACCTCACAGCCACACACCCACCCTCACACTTTGTGGCCTCATCAACCCTCCACCTCCACCTCATCAACCAACTCCTTTCACCTCCTAATGTGATCAGTCCTCTGACCCGGGACTTCCTTGCTGTGAGTACACAGGTCAGGCCCTTTGGCCCATTGCTTCCATGCTGGCCCTTTTACACTTGTACAGAGTTGCTCTTTGATATCCACAAGCTCCTGTGCCAGCTCAATGGGAGAGCGTGCAGGCTTGGCCAGCTCAGACCCCGGA